>NW_009206290.1:0-2675 GCF_000690835.1 Fulmarus glacialis | reverse complement strand
GAGGTGCGGACTCCATGCCGTGTCTCAGCGGGCCCGGTGCTCCCTCCGCTGGCCCTCCCCCCGGCCTCCCAAGCCGCCCGGCGACCCCCCGCTCCGGGCTCAGCAGGAGTACGGGCTCCCCGCAGCACCAGCCGTGAGGAAGCTACCTGCCAGAGAGCAAGGCAGAGGGAGGGAAACCCCGACAGCCGGCCCTTCAGGTGTGGAGGCAGACTGTGGCACAGCCTCACCAGAGATCAAGGAGGGAAGAGCAAGGTTTGGGAGGAGGGTGGATGTCCTGGGAGGTCAGAAGTGGGGACGTGACCAAACACACCCCTTTGCCTCTCACATGGAGCTGCCAATGCCTCAGCTGCCTTTTAATTAACGATGTTTAATTAAGTGGTTGCCCTCCTTCCCCCTGGAGCAGGAGGGACCAGCATGCCAGAGCTTCACTGCTATCTGCTGCTTCATCTTGTCACCCTCTCCCAAAAAAGGAGAAGCTGCTACTCCTCTGGTCATCAAAACCTGTGCCAAGGCACCAACTTTTTCTGACAAGAAGAGCTGTTTGTGTTCTAAAAAAAGCCTAGTTACCATGAAAGTACAGAAAGGCTGCAAGAGCCACATACCAGTCAAGCTTTCCTCCCCCACAGCTCTTAAAATGGTCTGCACAGCGCAAGGCAGCTTTAAAAGGTGCCATTACATGATTTGTATAGCATTTACCCCAAATTCTGTTTTCTAAGTTTTAAGCAGGCAGCTACAGGCCAGGTCTGAGTCCAAAACCATGTATTGCACAATAATTCTTTGTAGCCAGGAGATCAAGAGCCCACTCTGAAAGAAAGCAAAATAACCTATAGTTTTTAAGCCTAAGAAGTTTATTTGTTTTCCTACAAAGGAGTCAGTTGTGACAAACCTAAAGGTGACAAGTCTAACTTTAGTGTCATCCTATCAGTGTTACACAGGGAAAGTGAAAAACCCCCCCGTCTGCTTCCAAGCCCCAGAGAGCCACGAGGAGGAGCAGCTAGCCAGCCGCTGGAGAACTACAGCCCAACAGGCCATTAAAACGCACACGTCACTACTCAGTACCTCAACAAATTAGTTAAAACATAAAAGAACAGTCGAACAACTCTGGTCTAAACGCGGAAGGAGGAGGAGGTTGCCCCCCCACGCGTCCTGGCGAGGACGGCCCTCGGGTGACTGCCAGCAGTCCCTCTAGAAGCACTTGCGATGGACGATGGAGGGGCCGGACTCGTCGTACTCCTGCTTGCTGATCCACATCTGCTGGAAGGTGGAGAGAGACGCCAGGATGGAGCCGCCGATCCAGACAGAGTATTTACGCTCCGGCGGAGCGATAATCTTGATCTTCATGGTGCTGGGTGCCAGGGCCGTGATTTCCTTCTGCATCCTGTCAGCGATGCCGGGGTACATGGTGGTACCTCCGGACAGCACCGTGTTGGCATACAGGTCCTTGCGGATGTCCACGTCGCACTTCATGATGGAGTTGAAGGTGGTCTCGTGGATGCCGCAGGACTCCATGCCCAGGAAGGAGGGCTGAAATATGGCCTCAGGGCATCGGAAGCGCTCGTTCCCGATGGTGATCACCTGCCCATCGGGCAGCTCATAGCTCTTCTCCAGGGAGGAGGATGAGGCAGCTGTGGCCATCTCCTGCTCAAAGTCCAGAGCGACATAGCAGAGCTTCTCCTTGATGTCCCGCACAATCTCTCTCTCAGCCGTGGTGGTGAAGCTGTAGCCCCGCTCCGTGAGGATCTTCATGAGGTAGTCGGTCAGGTCACGGCCAGCCAAGTCGAGACGCAGGATAGCGTGGGGCAGCGCGTAGCCTTCGTAGATGGGCACGGTGTGGGTGACGCCATCCCCAGAGTCCATGACGATGCCGGTGGTGCGGCCAGAGGCGTAGAGGGACAGCACCGCCTGGATGGCTACATACATAGCTGGGGTGTTGAAGGTCTCAAACATGATCTGGGTCATCTTCTCCCGGTTGGCCTTGGGGTTCAGGGGGGCCTCAGTGAGCAGGACAGGGTGCTCCTCTGGGGCAACGCGCAGCTCGTTGTAGAAGGTGTGGTGCCAGATCTTCTCCATGTCATCCCAGTTGGTGACAATGCCATGCTCAATAGGGTACTTCAGGGTGAGGATGCCCCTCTTGCTCTGGGCCTCATCCCCCACATAGCTGTCCTTCTGCCCCATGCCCACCATGACACCCTGATGCCGGGGACGCCCCACAATGGAGGGAAACACAGCACGGGGGGCATCATCCCCTGCAAAGCCTGCCTTGCACATGCCAGAGCCATTGTCCACCACAAGGGCAGCGATCTCCTCATCCGCCATGCTGACCGGGCCTGAGGCAAGTAAGGACATGGAGATGTCACAGAGTCTCTCCTCAGAGGGAGCAGAGCAGGAACATCAAGGAGCCCTGACACTTGCCCCCATGCACTATAGGCCTGAAAGGATTTAATACACTAGGGAGCCCCAACAGCAGTGCTAAGGGATCTAAAGTGCAAGGGGATGTTAAGGAGTCTTGAAAGTTTGCCCCCCAGAGCCCTCAGGGCCTGAGCAGAGAGGAGACATCAGGGAGGCATAATATCTATTTATGCCCACAAAACACACACATATATACATGCAGGTCCTGAGAAGGCAAGCACAGACCCTTCCCACTCCCTCCCCAGGGACCTGAGGGGACTAGCGGG
>NW_009206289.1:31215-36733 GCF_000690835.1 Fulmarus glacialis | reverse complement strand
TGTTCACCCATACAGGGAACGTATTCAGAAGGTCCCCACGCGCTCCACAGACTTCGCTTCCCAGAACCGGCCCCCGGAGTTGGTGAAAACGCAACTGCAAAACCAGTCGGTGCTGTCAAGGATGCAGATCAACCCGTGGCTGCCACCCAACCTGCCGACACCGGCCCCGGGACCACTGGACACCAGCTTTCTTCCACAGCCTACTTGCCATGGGCTTGCCATCCCCCCCCCCATGGATGGCCCAACCCTGACCACTGGAAGAGGCACCCCAACAACTGGAGGGCCAGCATGCTTGGGGTGAGCAGGCTCCAGCCAGCACGGAAGACTTTGTTTTTATCTTATTTTTCTTCCAGTTTCCTGTGACGAAACCTGGATTTGCAACATGATCTCGGTTGACTCATACAGTCTGTCAATGTTCACCCATCAATTTGGAAAAGGGGGATAACGGCGAGGCTGAAGGCTAGGATGACTTCAGGGCTGTATTTGCTGCATCACAGATAACCACCCCACGCGCCCTGCCAGTGCTCCGCCATGGGGATGCAATAAGCCAGGCACCAGTCAATCGCTTATCGAAACATTTGCTGCGACAGATTTTCCCACTAACACCAAGTTTAGCACCATCACGGTGGAGTCCCTTTTTTACTCCCATTTAGAAGTGGAATACCAAAGGGAGTGCAAGCTCAGGCCGCGCTCCATTTCACCCACCTCCGAAGCCCATGTTTATGGGTAATGTCACTAAATAAGGTTGTCCAGGTGGGAAGGAACCTTGGGAAGTCTGCAGCCTACTGCTCAAAGCAGGGCTAACCCTGTCTTCATGTCAGGGTTGCGCAGGGCTCGGTCCAGTTGGGCCTTGAAAACCTCGAAGGACATAGCTGCTAGAGCCCCTCTAGGCAATTTGTCAATGCTCAATTATCCAATATGGAGATTTTCTTTTTTTAATATTTTTGTCAGAAAATCCCATTTCGGTTTGCAACCATTGTCCCTTGGGGCCTGGCTCCATCTTTTCATTAACTTCCCCACAGGTAGGGGCAGGCTGCTGTAAGGACCTCCCCAAAGCCATCTCCTCTCCATGCTGAGCAAGCCCCTGTCCCTCAGCCTCTTCCATAGCACTTGCGGCCCCTGACCATCAGGTAACCCAGTAATTTGACTGTTTTACATGATGCGCTACTCATGTTTTATAGAAGCTAACACAAATGCTAAAACACATGTGAAGCCACAGGTCAAAGGTTCGATAGTTCTCTAACAAAACAGCAATAAACTTACCCGCTGTGCATTTGTTTCAAGGAAAGGCAGACAGTAGAAATCATCTACGGTTTACCAAAGGGGCAAGCCTCCTTCAAGGCAGCAGAGGGAACCTACTTCCCATTTTTCACATGCCTCACTGTGAAATACACATGAATATACTTAACTCCTTGAAAACTTAATGCCTTCAATATGAGTCATGCTGCAAAATGCTAGCATGCTTTATACCAAAAGAGTCCTCTGATTCACATACCAAACAGGAATATAATGATCATTTGATGCAGGTAAATTATTTGGAACAAGACAGATGTCACATTAGAAAAATACACACTGCGGTCCAAGAGAGTATGCTCAGTGCCTAGCACTTGGGGAAAACTAGAAGAATGATTAACACCTTCGTATACATTGATAGGAATGGCAGTAATTAAATATTACGAGGCCTGAATAAAACTCACAGGTGAAGGAAGCACAGGAGGCATAAGCGGCCTGGGAGGTCACTCTGGCAGCAGCCCTCCTCCTCTGCTACGGCCACAAACCACATCCTTGGGCAGAGCTGCTAAGAAGTGCCAGCTGGAGCGAGTACTGCACCCAAACCCGGCTCACGTACATGTTCAGGTGCCCTGGCAAGTCATTTCTGTGTAAGTAGGAAATTCAGCCTCTGTGCAAAATGATTTCAGCACAGCCAGTGAGTTGACACCTGTCAAGAGCTGCCACCCAAATCTAGGCACAAACACAGCACCCTGGCTTGGGGACACCGAATAAAACTCACAGATTCAGCTGCCTTTCTGCAGTCTGGGAAGACGACACCAAAACCACCCAGCCAGACGAGTTAGCTGGCTATTCCGCTCCTCCGCATCGGAATCAGGATTTCCAAGTTGCTCCCCAAGCGAGCTGGAAAGATGAGTTGTCACCCTGACAGAGCTGCACCGAGACATGATGAAATCACCAGCAGGGCTCCCATCGACCTCAGGTAAACTCAACCGCGCACCACGACAGGCTCCAAAGAAACTTGACAAAGACAAAAATTAATACCACTACTATTTTGGATGCAAAAAAAAGTTATTTCTGGTTCTTTTTCCGTACATTTCTGGGGACATCATTTGGAAGCTTATCTTCAACTAGTGGCTAATCACTTATTTTTTTTCCCATTGGTTATGTTTCAAGGGGAAAAGCATCACACTAAATTCAGAACAAGGAGGTATCGGAACAGTCAGCGGGCTATGCAAACTCTCCGTGAGCTACAAAGCTATTGATCTGGAAGATCACACATCTTTCTTCTTTCAACTGCGATCGATCGCTATTTTTCAAACTAACCAACACAGAAAAAATCTCCATTACCACTTAGCATGCCAAAGCATACTCGAACTGCTCCGACACGTTACGCTGGAATTAAAACAAAGAGTTATTTCTGGTTTGTTTTATTTCCTTGCTAATGTGGCGACTGTTTTAGGATCCTTTGCCGAGAGCAGCTACCCTTCGCTGAGAGCTAATAAAGTTAACATCAAAAGCAGTTGTGTCCTGGACCAGACCAATGCCAGGGATCAGGTGGAAGCTGCAGGGCTGAGCAGTGCAGCGCACTGTGCCCGGCATTGACGTGCTGTTTAAAGCATGGACGAGATACTATAGATTCTGTACGAACCAGAAGTGAATTAAAACTGTTGATACATTTGGTTGCTTAATGAACAAGATAGGCTTCCCCAGGTTTTAAAGGCTGCTTGTTAGCTATTTTCTGCTTGGCTACCCAGTGGGGTGTATAGTGATTAATAGCTGCGCCTATTGACAGTGGGTCACTGCTAAACCGGTGTTAACCACTACCTGTCCATCTCTGTTCCTGAGACCCTTACGGGAGAAGTCAGCTAAGCATAAAGCAAGGTTACAAACAGGGAGCATGCGAGATGGATGCTGACGCTGTGTCCTGGGACTGCGGGGGTGAGCTGCAGTGCTGGGGAGCAGCAGGGAGCCCTCCTCCCTCCGGCTCAGGGGGTCTCTGCAGCCCAGCGTTGCACAAGTTGGACGGCAAATACGCCTCGCTGATCCTCTGCCACCCTCGCAGCTCTGTGCATCTTGGGGTGCTTTGGGAAGGAGGGCGTGAGGCACTGAGGCCCTGCCGGTCTTGCAGGGAACGAGCAAGAGGTAACAAATTCAGTGTCAAGGGCAGCAGCAGGGCTGGGCCAAGCAAAGGTGAGTCCTACAGTCAAGAGACAACCTACTGCACCATGGCAGGGAGAGGGTCTGGACACGAGCAGAGAGACTCCCGCTGGCTCAAGCACGTTCACAGCACAAGAGGCGTCACAGCACCCCGCCGGAGCCGGGACCCAGCTACAAAGGGCTGGCAAGCAGGGTGCTAATTCATAATGCATCCATAAACACCTTTATTTTTCTGGAGCTACATCAAGGTCTGGAAGCAGAAAAAACAGTTACTCCAAACCAAAACTTGGCACAGTGGCCCGGCATGTGATTATTTAAGAGCCAACACATTCCCAGGACAGTTAATAGCACCGTGCTCTGCTTAGAAAGGAGGACTCCACAGAAACAAAAGTGGAATAAATGGAGAGGCAGCAATACCACCAAAACACCAAAGTTACAGTTAGAGAGGATTGCAAACGGGTCAGGGGTCCATGACACACAGCTTTTGCAAAGACCACCAAAGCATGGACATAGAGGATATCATAGGCGCAGCCTGAGAGGCAGCTATTTCTCTGCTCAGTAGCCATGAGGCTTCAGATGGAGACTTTGCCCAGCCTGGGAAATAACCCTTTCAGAAAAAGGCAGGCACATTTGGGATAGAGTCCAAGAAGCAAGCAACAAGAGCCAAAAGACATTTGGAAATATGATCTATAGGTAAAAGCTCAGAAGATGAAGAGAAGGTTATTACAGAGGTGGCAAATACATCCTGAGAATACAGAGTCCTGAGACCAGGTAATTGTACGAAAAGGACAGTCATCAGTTGTTCTACTGCACGAAGAAAAACAAAACCCTATGCTACACCTAAAAAGTTTTAAGGGTATTATGAAAAATCTTTCTGACTACACGGAGAGTGAAGGCTTGGCACAGGATTTGTTGACGGTTTGTGAAATCACCCTCATCAGTGGTTTTGAAGATAAACATCTATCCTTCTTGGGGGCAAGGAGATGGATTAGAAGATATCTTGAAGTCCCTTCTGGCCCTGAATTTCCAAAAGTACTCCAGTTCCACTGGTATGCACTTTCTTGTTAGTAGGCTCTGATTATTAGCCTTAAAAAAAAAAAAAAAAAAAAAAAAAATTCTTGTCCTTCATTTAGTTCTGTGATGCCAATTCTCATTTTCTCCCATATTTTTTTATTATTTTATGGAGTCATCAGACCATACCTCTGTATCAAACCTCAGTGAACAGAACTTCTTGTGTTCATACATATAATGAACATGGTGGATACAGAAAACATCAGCCCTGCCAGTTTTATAACGAAATACATTGAATTACTCCATGGCAGCATACCCTTGAGTCTTGCACAATACCCGCAGATACTGGCTTATCAAAAACAAATAGAGAATTTCGCTGAGCAGCGGAAAGAGAGTCAGAGGTGAGGGGCAGCAGTGGATAATTGAAAGATTTAAAACAAATATGTAATAGTCAGATCTGTTTCCTGTTTCCAGAGGTAAAGGAATTTCCTGTTTCCAGAACTGGCTATTTAAAGAAAATCCTGACAACAGAGGGTTTGGGGTTGGGTTTTTTTCCTAATAGTGCCAAATAAAATAAATTAATAGGGCCAGTGTTCCTGAGCACATTCTTTGGAGAGGAGTGGCCGCCCGTTTGCGAGCTGCGCAGATCACCTCACCGCCGGGTGCCTCGGTGGCCGGGCTCAGCCGCAGCACCCAGCCATGGAGGAGGAGGAGGACGAGGAGGAGGAGGAAGGCTTAGCAAGCACCTGCAGCCTCTGCACGAGGGCTCTGCCATCCACCTCTTCTTTCAGCCCATGCCATAAACACTGAGGTCAGTCCAGACTGACTAGTAGGTACATGGGAACAGCAAAGGGGCCCTACAGCCAGCCCCGAATCTCAGCTGCTGCAATTACTCGGCGAAATACCCAAAGACTTCTTTTCTCCAAGCACGAAGCTGGATGCTTTTCATTCCAGCTGTTTCTACAGATTAGTCAGTCAAGGAGAAAGAAAAAAAGAAAAAAGAAATCCTAGATTGCTCACTTGTGGAGTATTTCTGTCATGTTGTCATTTTAGCAGTTTTCATCTCCGCTCCAGGGCAATTCAAACAGGTAAAAAAAAAAAAAAAAGAAAGGGGGGG
>NW_009206289.1:18220-31143 GCF_000690835.1 Fulmarus glacialis | reverse complement strand
AAAGAACCGTTTGCTCACTTTGAAAGCAATTGAAAGGTAAAGCCTTGCTGATAACTGCAGGAGAGCTCTGACCTCCTCGCTATAAAAAAAGGTTTGAAATTGGAAGTACACCTGTGTTGTACTCCGAGCGTTTTGAAAACTTGAATGTTTCATAAACTTTACATAGTTAGAATTGCCTTTTTTTTTCTTTTTTTTAAGAAAAAGAAAAGTTACATTTGCAGGTTTTCAGCACTTAAGATGCTAAATTCTGTCCAGGTCGGTCCTGAGGAAGAAAAAGCTGCACGGCCATTTGTGCTGTATTGCAGCAGGATTTCATAGTGATTTGCAAAGGAAAACCAAACTGACTGAGTTGCAGGGGGGTTAGCTGGGCCCAGGACTTTCATGCAGGAGATCATGAAGGTAGAGGGAAGCTGGTGTTACTTTTGTGACGGGACAGAGCTAGCTGGTGTGACCCCCAGCACGCTGCTCACACGTGCACAGGCTGGCGGTTAGGGACCCTTCCAGGATGGTAGAAGGAAAAATACACATAAGGTATTTCTAGCAATGAAAGCAAGGCAGCCTGTGACCAGACTTCTCCTTCCTGCCCTCCAGGGGCCCGCTTTGTTTTCCATACCTAAAATGACACGGGGCTCATAGCTGCACAGTCGTAGCTTTCACCTTGATCAAGGAGCCTTCAGCAAAAATGTTAGCGCTCTGCAATCGTCCTGATCTAGAAGTAGAGAGCAGGGCCTGAGAAGTTCCACCAGTCTTCATAACACAAGAGTTTCCTGATGCTCCTCTTATTCCTGACTCCACAGGAACACATAGACTTACCCATCTGCCGGTTACGCAAAGCACCTTTAAGCAGGCACAAATCTGGGGCAGAGGAAGGGAGTTGGACAGGATTGCCACTAACTACCCTTCAACTCCCTTGCATCACTCCCGTGATTAAGGGAACCGGAAAGATTTGTTATGGGGAAACGTGAGGGGTGTCCAAACCCAAACAGGGGAGCAGGAGGCAAAGACAAGTGGGTAGAGGAGAGGGGCTAACACTTTCTCTAGCTACCACTTCACATGATGCAGGGCTAACATAGTGCTGGTTTGGCAATGGTCGCTTTGGATGGGAGCAATATTCAAAAAACGTTGCTTCAGATTTTTGCAACATTGAAATTAAACATTGTTTTGTTACTGATATTATCTCGGCTGTGAAATATTTGGGGCATTTGAGTTAATGCACAGACAAGCGTCAAAAGGATTGAAAGACCAGATTTCCTGCCATTTTGCACAGAGAAGCAGATGCTGAAAGGAAACAGGCCTGCTCAGCCCAGCTGCCAAAACACAAACTGCCTATTGCAAAACCTTGGTCCATTTTCCTGGACACTTTTTCCACCTGTTTCCTGGTATGTAAGGACATCCAGCAGTGGCAGGGAAACAGTGTTTAAGGGTCACAGTGGTAGCACTACCCCATATGAATTGGTGCAAATTCTGTACTCCAGCTCCATTCCCACGGGGGATGCTTTTACCCCATCACACTCCCAGTTTGGTTTTCTGTGCACCAACGAAACCCGTTCTCGGCACGAGCAGTCTGCAAGGGACAGCTTTCTTGTGGCTGGCAACAAGGAGGGCTTGCATGAAGATCAGCAAAATGGTGTTGTGGCAACACCAGCTTGCCCAGCCTGCCCAGAAGTGGCCCGTCCATGTGACGGTCAACTCGAGCAGCTGCCCGGGGCAGCTCCGAACAAGGAAGCTCCTGGGTTGAGCTGAAACCCTCTTCTAACATCCTCCACAGCCCAACGCTTTTTCTGGGCTGCGCTTTCAGAGAGAGCCAGGCTCAACCAGACTTAGGAGACCCCGGCAGGTCTGCAAGAACTTTTCACAGTGGCATTTGAGTTTCTTTCCACAAGTTAAGAGAACTTCTTGCAGCCAGGAGCTATCACAGGGCTTGGCCAGAGTTGTAAGGACATTGTGTCCATCTGACCACACAGGAGTTGCAAACATTATTGCATGCGATTCACAGAGACTAGGGTGTTTGCCACGATGCCGTAGGACTCCCAGCGTGCAACCACGGCAGCATTCCCGGGATCTCAGGGCCTGAAAAGGCAGTGAGCGTGGGAGGCGTTCAAACAGCTCCAAACCATTAGAGATGCTAAAAAGCAAATTCTCACCCCCTCACTGGCTCTCCCCATAGAATAATACTGAGCTGGCCACGTCGAGCCCCTGACAGCATCACCGAGAGCCACGTGAGATGTTTCCTACCGGAGAAGGACCAAAGCTACCTCCTGAACTAGCGTCCCTCAGAAACAGAGCAGACATTGAAACGAGCTTGCAGAATCATGCCCAAAAGTCAGGATAATACATCACAAGTAGCAGTAAGTTATTTAGTGATCTGAAGCACCAAACCTCCAAGACCTGCAGTCATTCAGGAAGTTTGGAAGAAGGCAAAATTAGCTCTGATTTCAAAAGCAGCAGAACAAGTGCAAGCTTGACAGCAAGCACTCTGCAGCTCCTGACCTTCGGAAAATACTACCGAAAGGTATTAAGGAAAAGGTATTAAGCAGGGGGAAAAAATAAAAATAAAAGAAATTTTAAAAAAACAGTGCGTGCCCAGACTGCCTCTACCCTCCCATTTTACAGCTGAGCACTTCCCAACATACATCTCCCATGAGGCGGAGGTGGCTGCCAGGGCGAAGAAAGGAGGGCTCCCGAGGCCAGCGGTAATGACCTAAGTGACATGACTAATGAGAGCAGGAATCACTAAGCCTCCTTTACACACTCGCCGTCATCACTGCCAACACCAGCAGGAAGCATCTGCCAAGGAAAATCGGTCTAGACGACAGCAAGGCACGGAGCTGCCTACCAGCTGGGGATGCAGCGACCAACGCTTTCAGTTCCATTTCTCACTTACTCCACCAGACTACACCACCTTGCTTCATTGCGAGAAACATATGCAGAGGAACCAGACGTGATATTTTCTTTTCAACGTCAAAATAATAGATGGGAGCAAGTTTGTCAACTTTCTTGGCATATAAACTGTGTCCCACACAACGCAAATGAGGACATCAGGTATTAAATTGAGGGCTGGCCGAAGGGGAGTTTTTAAGTGTGGGATGCTGCGGGGTTTTCCTCCCTCACCATGTACAACTAATGGCCTGGATCCTGCATATTTCTGGCTTTCTGTGCTGTGATTTTATGCTACAGGGACTTCAGTCTGAATTAGCAAGACAGCTTGCACACCAAAAAAATATTTAACTAATATTTAAAAACAAGTTCTGGGTTTGGGTTTTAAGCATAACTGAAAAAAAAAAAAAAATCACCATGTGTAGGCTAGGTGCTTGAAAAAGTTATTGGGAGATATTCTAACACCATTCCTGCAAAAACTTTGTTATCATCATGAATTACTTGGTGCACAAATAATTCTCCAAACCTAGGCATCTGCAGACCATACGCATTAGCAGAATCTAGATCAAAGTTATTCGGGCCATTCAGATAAACAAGCAATTGCTTATCGCATCAAAACCAAGTTCAGGGTCACTTTCCCCTTGTTCTTTTACCACTAAAACAATTACATACATTGTATGTACTTATAAGTGCTGTTGAGATACCATTTACATTTAATAACTTCCATTTCGCGTAGAAGCCGCAGAGGACAGTCAGCTGGAAGAGACAACAGCGGCGATACGAGGAGGGAGGAGAGAAGAAGGCGGCTTACACATGCAGAACAGAAAACATCATCAGCATCATCTCCACACAACAGGAAAGCAAAACAGCAATGAAACTTGAAAAGGAGAAAACTGGGGGGGAAAAAGCAAGTAATATGTCAGGTAGGTCACACTACGCAGGAAAATAGCTAGACTGAAACTAGCTCACAGACATCAGGAATACTCTCATACCGAGATTTTTTTCAGACCACATCAATGAATTTATATTTCATCTTCCTAAAAGAGAAATTAGGGCTCTCCATTTTATTTGAAGGACATAACTTTGTTACTAGAAGATACCACTATTGGCATAAACTGGATAAGCACAATGAAATCTAATAAAAGATGCAAGGCAACAGGACAAAAACATGAAAGAGAGAGTGAACATTTCATCAGCTGCTGGATGGCAAAGCACCTTAGGGCTTTTAAAAGTTAGGGGCACTCTGAACTATTTATACTTAATAATTGCACTCTCATGTTTATATCTGTGCAAGCCTTTTGGACCACTATCAGCTCCCCAAATTTTTCATGGAGTAACGTGTGACTCCGCAATCAGATTTCGCCTTGAAGACATTATAAAAATTACATGACTTTGAAGATCAGCTCCAAACCCCTTAAAATGACCTTATTGATTGCCTGCTGCTTTCAGGCCAGGCAGCCTTAGAGTCAGGAGACTGAGGAATCACTGATAACAACAGGTCTGCATCCTGAAACTGTCTCCTCCTACATGCAGTTTCTACAATGAGACCAGGACACACCATATACTCCTCAAATCCAGGGCATAAGCCTTTGCCTATAGGCTTGGTACAGTTGGTGTAACATTACAGCACAATACAATTCTTTGTACAATCACTCCGTATTACATTTTTTCTAAGCTACTGGTTTATTTGCAGGGTTTAAACATTTACTTTTAAATTGAAAGATTTAAAATATACATGTAATATCTAATATACATACAATATCTGTACCTATCCTCAGAAGATCACGACACGTCTGGATAGCATGCACATTACTATCAGTGCTCCAGGGGTCAGTTTAGCCCGCCTCCAAAATTTCAAAGTCCCTTCCAAAGCAGATTCCTCCCATGTTAAGTTTAATCCTGTAAAAAGCAGTAAAGACATGCTATCTGCGTTCACAGAGCACGTCTTAGGACCCCAAATCTGAAGGGTCATTCATTTTTTAAAGAGAAATTACTATTCCCATTGCTCCCATACCACTCAGGGGACTCCAGTATGCCTTGGCCCAACCCCACAAAGCAACTTCTCAGGGCTGACGGACGTGGATTTCACCACATACCTATGACAAGAGTTTACATGGATTAGCTGGTTTGACTCACTTCTGCTCTTTTGAAATATTAACACAGCTTCAAATTGTCTAGGAAGCAGCAATGTATTCAGGCTCCCTGGTCAGAAGAGGAAAATTTTGCTTTATTCAGGTTCGAAGCATGCTTTCTCCCCCATAAGTTTTCAGTCCCTTCTCACCACCCTCACGCTTTGAAGTGGCCGGCTGGCTAATGCCAGGTATATTTGCAGCGTTGTAGGTCACAGCCCAGCTGGGCAGGCGCTAGCACCACTGCCTGGGTGCTGCCAAGACAGACGTGGGAAGCACTGGTTTCCCAATCATGGGTGTTCCCATTGCATGGTCAGAAAAATTGAGCATAAACAATAGGCCCAATAATTAAATAGCAAGCTCATATTTGGTGCTTTTCATCCGTATGCTCCAAACACATTAAAAGAAAAGCGTATTATTCTTGCTGTTTCCAGTACGGGGAAACTGAGGCATGGAGAGATGAATTTCCCTACTAGGTTTACATAATGGGTTGAAACAAAGCTTGGGAGGGGACCTGTTAGCACAAGTTTGAACCTAAATAGCAAAGAAAATGAAGTTATTATCTGCATTCCATTGACTGCTGTACCATATGGTTAGACGTGGGCACGAGGCCAAGCTAAGCACCCAAACGACTCCTTCAGCTCTAATGCAACAAATAAAACCCAAAACTCACATCCTCATATTAATCAGAGCAATCCTTTAAGCTTTGCCTGCGTTTCTGCTGACACTATGTTATGAGGTTTTATGCTGAAAATTTAACGAAGGGTAAACCCAGCAGATGAGCACAGTCTCTAACACTACATATACCTGATCCCATCTTCCCAAATCTCTCAGCTTCCAAGAGGATTTTTTTTTTTTATATGACTACAGGCTCTTTCCATTCCTGGTAAGATGGTATTTTAAAGTATGCTTTAACAAAGCTCTTGCTAAGAGCACCTTGGTTCCTGATTACATCTCCAGCACGTGTCAGGAAGATACTGCACACGCTAATTACTCTTCAGCAAAATCAGAGATTCTGAGATTTAATAATTCAGTGTCTGCGATACAAGAACTAGCAAGTCTTTTACTATTAAATATTGTACAGCTTACCAAATAGAAAAAAACAAATGAAAACCAGCTATAAACTGTCTTTATTTCCTTTGAAAACTGCTTTATTCTGCTGCCCCACTGCTTGAAGTATATGACCTCATGTACACCAAGCTCTAGTGAAATGGGGAAAATGAACCGGGGGATGAAGGACAGGAGAGGGAAGCCTTCACCTGGGTGCCCCGTGCTGACAGGTTGGATATGCAGAGATCTTTTGTAAGTTTAAAATGACACTTCCTTGGGTTTCTGCTCTCAAACCTCAGATCAACTCATTCTGGATTGCAAACTCTGCCCTTGGAGACCTGCCAGAGGGCCTCAAAGGAGAAGCAGGGAGAAAGCAGAGGGTGATACCATGATTGCTCCAATGACTCTGAAATCAGACAAGCGTGTCCAAGCCAGAGTGAATGCAGCAACGCTACTTTATGCCGCACATCCAGGGGCTTTTCCTCCTCTGTATTTTAACGGTTCAAGCATTTAACGCAAGAAACAGCAGCGAGTGAGCCCGCTCAGACAGAACAAAACTGAAAGCCGGTCAGGTCAGCCCATTCACTGTGCATTTAGTAGGGGGGAAAAGCAGGTACATTGACAAAAGGCTATTTCTCCAAGAAAGCCTACTTTCTTTTTATGCCCTCCATAAATTCACAGACACCCCTGCAATTAATTTCCAAAGTGCTTTTTTTTTTTCTTACAAAGGTCAGTATAAGAATTTAACCTCACCGACAGGCAATCTCACGCTTTGCATGAGTTCACCAGAGTTGTTAATAAATATTTCAGTACCAAATAGGATGCTGTGCACTTCCCAGGACAGACTGAAATGTGAAAGCACCCTTACCCAGAAGAGTGCCTGCCTGCCTTAGACCACAGGAGAACGAAGGGAACAACAAAAACAGAGCAGTTATTGCGAGGCTGGGTGTTGACAGGGGACAGGAGATGCTGAAGAAGAGAGATCTCCGCGCAAAGATTACGAAGGCATTCAGAGAAGGCAACCACTGAGGGTATTTCAATATGGCAAAAGTAAGGCCTGGCCAACCCAGAAGGACACTGCAGACATGCACGAGCGAGTCCTTCCTCGCCAGCTTGATGGGGAAGGGTAACGTGGGGGACAATACCTGGCTCAGCAGACGGAAGGAAAATTAGGCAGAGCCCGGAGCGGCTGAAGGAGGCGTGCCAAGAGGCAGCGACAGCAAAGATCCAGCGCAGGTGATCCAATGGTTGCACAGGCTAAAGAGACCTGGGGGAATAGGGATGCTGTATATGTACGCGAGTGTGTGTGCGTGCGTGCCTGCGTCAGGTAAGCCAGCAGGAAGGAGGTCTCAGCGATGACAGCGAGAGGTAATTACAGCCTGAAAAGGTCTGAGCGCATAAAGACTGAATTAGATTTCCTCGAAAGCTTGTAGCCAAAGATCGCGCACGTAGTCCGGACGCATGGGATGAGTAAGAGGCAAAGACTGAAGAACTACAAACTATGTGCCCAAATGGGATGGGACTGGCAAAAATCGTGGAGGGATTAAGAAAGGGTGTTTGGGAGGGAGGGGAAGGAGATGGTTCGTACCACCAGTAAGCTACGCAGAGAGGAACGTCATGAGAAAGGCAATGAAAGGCTAAACGGAAAGAAATGAACACGGGAGAAGAGGTGAGCAATATGGAAACGGTAGCTGAGGCCCTGGAGCAGGCGGGTGTACAGGAGGCAAGGGGCCTGACTAATAACAAAGCCAACAGGAATGTGCAGGACAGCCCAGAAATGGGGCAGCGAGAACTGAACCAAGGAGGTGCTGGCAGGACAGCCAGAGAGGTCAAAGAAGACCAGGGGATATGAAAAGAGGAGAGTCGAAAGCAAAGCAGCCAAACGCAGATGGTGAAAGGTACTGACCTGACCAAGAAAGGGTCTTGAGACAGAAACGACATGACGATAAATCAGAGTTCAAGGAGAAAAATTTCCTCAGGCCCAGGAGAAAGAATATAGGGAAGACAGAGGAAAAAAACCCCAAACTTTTCTATAGTGTTAATACCAGAACCCCAAACAGAGGTGGCCCACAGGCACATGAAGTCCGGAGTTTATATAGGTGTTTTGCCTTCTGCCTGACCCTGAAATTCTTCAAACCAAACATACACATTTTGCAGGGTACATTTAAACACTGCTTGCCTTCCCACCTCTGCAGAGGAAAACCAAAGCCTGCCAAGATCCCTTTTACTTCATTATTTCCTTTCTCGTTGCACCACGAGGCTGAACCAGCGCAGCGACGAGATTCAGAGAGATCCGTATTTATTTCCGTACGCCGAGTAGGGCGCAGTCCAGCCAGAACAACAATGACAATTGTTTCCTACAATTATTACCATGTTTCACACCCTTTCCTCTGGGTTATGAGAAGCAGCACCCCCTCCTTGACAACAGCTACAGCCAGTTTCCTTCCTCACCGGAGACCTGCAGATGTTCGGCATCTTTCTGGGTTTGTCGCTACTGTCCCAGCTCCCTTCCCCCTCTCTAAAGAAATGGGGTTTCGTTTTCTACCACAAACAACTCGGTCCACGGTATCGTATGAAGAAAAGAATTCACTTGGCACTTGCTAAAACAATTTGTAGAAACACTTCAAAAATCTCATTTACACCATTATTGCCCCATTCAGAGGCAAACTTTGGTTCTTCTCTAAATCGTTACTAATTGCTGGCAGAAGGCCACATCTAGCCCATCACAAGTAATCACAAGGTTGGGTGTTTTTCTACGAAGCAAAGGGCATCGTTCTCCTGCACGCCTTTGGCAAGGAAGGCTTTTGTTTAGCTTCCTCGTCACTTCAGGATGCTACAACATTTACCACTCCCTTGATGACACTACCAGTTACTTTTTAAAAGATGGCCATTTTACCCCTTCAAATAAATTTCCATCATTTCAAATGCACTGATTTAGACAGAAGGGATTTCCCAACCTCTTAATGCGATCTTGCGCTTGCTTAGCATCCTCTATCCATAGATCTTCCAGGGATGTGTAAACAAGGAGCCAGAGAGCCATTTTCAAGAGCCCTCCATCAACGTCCCTGTCAAATTCACTCCAAGGGAAAGCCATAATAATAGAAGGGCACACAACAAAGATTCCAACTTTACTCTCATTCTGTAGGTGAAAGAGGTTGAAACGAAGGCATGGTTCATTTCCCTGAGGCCTGAAGAGCTCACAAGCTCACAGCTCACAAGGGAAGCTTTGGATTGTGTGGGATCCTAAAACAAAATGCTTCGAACCAAACAGACACAGCTTGCGGGTCACATTTAAACTCCATGCACCTTCTCACCTCTCTGCAGGGGAAAATAAATAGTTTTATAGCAGGAAAATGCTTTATCTCAGCTAGACAGAAACACCCCATACATTGACAAGGGAGATTTGAGGAGAGCTGTGCAAAAGTCTGCACCAAGTAGCAAAAAATCCTCTTCAAATAACAGTGTAAATTGGATGTTCAGGGACCAGAAATCTCCTTTTTCAGTATAAAAGTAGTCTGATAGCTAGAAGACACTTACAGGCACCGTCTTTGCCAGACACTTCCCATCCACAGGCCCAAACACATCCCACCTTGGATCCAGCTCCAGCTTCCTGACCCGCCTCCTCTCACTCCCTTCCAGTTAACACGCTTTTAATTATAACTGAGATAAAATAGCTAAACGGCCACTAGCAGGCTAATAACGACAACACACCTACCTGCCTCATTTCAGAAGATTACATCAAGCATTCCTCGTTGAGCTGAAACTGCTCACACGACTGCGAGGGGGAAGACGGCAGCGAGCTCAGCTCTTAACCAAAAATTGTTTATTTTGCAGGAGAGAAAAAGCAGGAGGAGGAAGGTCCTGTATCACTTTTAAATGAGGTCACGGGAGCACAATATGGCTATTTCTTAGCCTTCTTTACCTGTCAGATAGGTCTAAAATGCAGCCCAGCTTGACAGCAGCACTTAACCATCCTGCATTCTTCACCGAGATAATTGCGCCCATAATAGCTGAACCTCTGCTCTGCACTCCGTCAAAGGGGTTTACCTTTTGTAACGTAAACTCAAGAAATGGCTTAGACCAAAATGAGTTAAGTTTTACCAGTCAGCCAGCAAGATGCATATATCTTCGCTTCCACAAGGCAACTAAGCTGGACAAAGACAGAAACAAGAGAGAGGGTGAAAGCAGTAAGTTTATATACATTGGTACAAGTGAAGATGCACTTTGCTAGACTGCTGTCCTTTAATAAAAAAACTCAACCAAGGCAAACATAAAGGCCCTATTTTATAAAGCTCTGCCACTATTTCAGAAGCGGAGGGCAAATACCCATAATGCCAACAGAACCGCGCGGGGATAAATCCTCCAAAAGGTGCACAAGTACTTGGCAGAGCAGCTCTATGCGACAGCAAGGAAAGCCGCTGGATTCCACGCTAATACATCTTACCTCATCTGAGCTTTTTAATGGGGAAGAATACTTTGGAGGGAAAGGAGCCCACTGATGTACTGGGAACCCAAAATCCAGTGATAAAACCCGGCTCCTCAAGAAGCCACTCCTTGCCTACTCTGTTCAAGTTTTGACCGTTAAGTAGTCTATATTCAAAGTCACATTAAACTTACAAATTATTTCTAAATCTTCAAGGCAGAGGGTCTTTTCGACATACTGCTTACACGAAGGCCAAAGCACTGAAACCTCAGCCGTATCGGGGCATACGGTCACCACCACAGCACAATATACACACATACATGTACAAGACCCAGAGGATGACTTACATTGGCCTTCCTCTCCAAATGAATGTATATCCCAAATGTTCTTTTCATTTTTACTATTTCTGTCCAATTCCTTTCTTTCCATTCTCTCTTCCCTCTGTTCTCCATAGCACTGAGTTGATACTAGACACGACCCATACAGAGATGCTGTCTCTCTGCCACTGATCTGGCTGGCTGGGCCAGCTGGATCACGCAAAGGACTAAGCTCTGACATTACGATTTGCTTCCAAAAGTTTTACTTTTCTTAAGCTCAAAGGCCTGATTCTGTTGCACGCAGTTACGGCATAAATACTCCTTAATATACAATCCTTCTTTGCTTTTGCAGGTATCAGTGCAATAAATGCTCTGCCAAAAATCTGGTTTTGTGCATAGTTCAGCAGATTGAAGTGTAAGGGAGCGGTTATCCCAAAGCACCCCCGCTGATACAAAAGCCTTCTCCTATGACGCAGCATTTCACAAGGTGCGTTGCCACTGTAGGAAGTGGCCTGGCTGAGCCACACTAGCAGGGGCAAGAAAAGAAACAAGGGTGTGATTTTTAAGAACGACACTCAATGACGCTGAAGCCACCACAGCAAGGAAAAGCCATTGCGAAGGACTAATCATTCAAAAATTTCTTCCTTCTCCTCAGCCTGCCGCACGAACACTGGCGTGCCCTGCTCCTAACGCTGTCATCAGCCTGTCTTGCACGCAAGCACACCGGCCACGGGCGCAGCCCCTTAACACGCTCAGCTTCCCCTCACTACCCCGACAAATTGCCAACACCCCACGTGGGCTGGACCTTACGCCACGACCTGCGGGAGCGAGCCCTTCCTCCATCCCCACCGCTCCTGGCATTTTTTCCATGTTAAGGACGTGCATGGCTCGGCTGTTTGTTTTCTTTCGGGCTAGCGAAGCAAAGCAGTTCTTGGGGACACCCCATAATAGCTCGCGTCAACGCAAGGTAAGTCACGGGGGCACGCTGACAAGCTCTTCATTCAGCTTGTTGCATCCTGTGAAACCACCCCTGGAGCAGGTCTGTGCAGAGAAAGATTTCCAGTAACTACTTCTCAAACCAGCACAAAAGATGGTGTAAGAAAGGCCTCTCTCCAGTGAGCATCTTGCTTCTTGGTGTTCCCTATGTTACTTACAGAGGGCCTGGCTACTGCTGTCCTTCCTACTACCTGTTACGAATAGCCCAATACAAACCAAAATGGGGAAATCAATTCTCATTGGCTGACCCAACCTTAAGGAATGATACCGACAGAAAGAAGACCCACTACGACTGTCTCATGCTATGTTATTTGCCATGCTGAATTATTCCATCAGGAACATTAAAAAAACAAAACCAAAAAAGCCCTAAGCAACAATCAGCAACGAGCAAAAATCCTAAATGAGACCCTATGTGAGACCCTATGTTCCACAGGACTTAGGTATATTGTTACTTGTCAAATAGTTTCACATTGCACAGGTAGCGTTAAATTCTTTTTTTCTTTTATTGGAGGTATTAATGGACTATGTTATCTTTGTTCTGCTGGTGCTATTCAAAAGAGGTGACAAAAGAATTCTCCCCACCTCCCTAGATTACCTGTTTTCCCAAATGTTTGTACTTTACGGTCACACTATGGAAAATATTCACATGAGTAATCACACCGAAGTCATCGTAACTACCCCTGTGAAGAAACATTTAATCTCCTTTTCGAGCATTTGCAGAGATCGGGACCCGAAAGCCACTAATGTGCTGCATTCAGTTCCAAGCTCAGCATTTTTAAGTGAAACAGTCCATTTTTTAATTAATACTGTAGTAAATATCTCCTTTTGTAATGAGCTACTGACACCAAGAACCCGTAGCTTCACGTAGGTCCTTGCAACTCTATAATAAGCTCTTGGGAGGTCCTCAGGTTTTTCTTTCAGCGACGGGGGCAAATACCACAGACTCACTTTTCTGGTCCTTGAAACAAATTATCAGATGAAGAAAACGATGTGTCTGTAAAAGTAGAAGGAAGATCGTACAATAGGCGGCATACCAGCGCGCTGACCCCCTTCAACCCGCGATGGGGAATTCAAACGCAGCATTTCCAGGCTGGGATCTTCCACTCAATGCACCCCATGCTTTGGCTTTCA
>NW_009206289.1:0-18201 GCF_000690835.1 Fulmarus glacialis | reverse complement strand
CTACTGCCCACCTTCTCAGCCAAGCCAAGCCGTGGGTGGCAAACCCTCATGAGACCACAGGCAAGGTACTTCCCCCCGGCCCTCGGCGACCACCAGCGCTACACGGAGCGGGAAAGGGAGCATCTCCACGCGCGATTCCTCTTGTGAGCTCTTCTGGGAGCCACCTGTGGCTACAGAAACTGCCTCCCTGTTAGTCACAAGGGGAGCCAGGCAAGGTCTGGCAGCATACAAAGAAGTTCTTGTGCATGCCGGATTTTTCTTCTACAAATATATCTATTTAATTTTGAACAGAAAAAATTTCAGGTTTTTAAGAGAAATCTTTCATATAAGATACAGAAGATGCTAAAAGTTTAAAACATGGATTTCTCATTGTTTTATTATGTTTTCTGAAAAAGGAGCTCTTGTGTTTGTTTCAAGCTTACCTCCTAATAATTCAGCTTCATGCTCCCAAATCCTTACATCAGGAAAGACAGAAAAACATCATTGCTCTCCTCATTTTCTCCACAGAACTCATAATTGAATCAGCTTCAGCTATATAGCTGCTCCATGCTTTGAAGCACTCTTGTTACCTTTCCCTGCATCTTTTCTAGTTCTCTGGCTTTTTTCATGCTTTTTTTTTTTTTTGGTGGGTTTTTCCAACTTGAGGAAACAAACTTCACACAGGATTCAAGATACCTATGCATCACAGTGGTTACACATTGTGTCCTATCATCTTCCGTTTTATTTTCTATTTCTTAAACGCTAAGTTTACAGAAGGAAAAAAATCATGCATTAAGTTCAAAACAAACTGGTAAAACACTAAGTTTCAAAAAAATCAGAGAGGTAGCCTAAGTTCCTGCCTTAGTTTCTGCAATTTTCTATTTACCTTTCTGTTATCAACTTGAGTATGTTTTTCAAATGTTTTTCTATCCTTTAGACTGACGTGCCTGAGTACTTGGGCTGCTGCCTAAAGAAGGCTGAGCAAAAACCTGTAGTCCAGTTGTCTTCTCAGCCAGAATAAATACGTAAAAACTCCTCCAATGGAAAAGCAGTGACCTTCAAAAAAAAAAAAAAACAACTAACCCAACTGTAGTTCAGAAGATAATTCACACCCTTGCATTTAAACATACTTAACAACATGTTCTTAAAAGGAACAAAGACATTTTAATTGTGTCTGTTGTGCGCCTGCATTCTCAGCACTGTCCAGTCATCAGCATGAACTCCCTCCCGGTCAGGAGTGCCAGTGTGGGGTGCCCAACGCCAGCGCCCGCCGCAAGCGCAGGCTGACACCCCACGCAAACATGGGACGGGGGAGGAAAAGAGATTTCATTTAAATGAGGGGCAAATGGACTGAGAGGAAATACAAACGGCACCAACAATAATCCTTTTAACACATTATCTATATTTTTCCCCTCCCTGTTTATGATGTACAGTAATAAATTTCAGAAACTTCCAAAGAAACAGAACGATGCTTTTACTTTCAAGGAGCCAGGAGCTAACTGTGAGATAGCTTGCCCAGACACTGCTTGCAAGTCAGACAGAAAAAAAAAAAAGAAAAAAATAGCTTTAGTGACTTGATCAAAGAATAGACTCCTATCTAATAAAGCCAAAGAATAGACTCCTATTCAATAGTCAGGCATGCCCTTACCAATGTATTAGTCAGACAGCCAGCTCTGGATTCTACATTTAGAAAATCTTGTATCTAATTGCCTGGGCTTGCAAATGCCACTATATCATATTTCCAGCGATGCTTTGGGCAGCATATTTTGTATGAGTTATACAATCAGGAAAAGTATATAATCTCACTCAGCTGGCAGTAAAACTTTGCTTACACACACACACTTCTGAACTGTTTAAATGTAAAGCAGAATACCTGGAACACATGAGCACAGCATTGCTTGATTTTATCCCACCATATCTTCTACAATTCACCTGAAACCAACCACTTACAGCACTTACAAAGAAAGCTACAGTGTGTCCAGAAGATAATAGAAAAACGTATTTATTCTTGCTAGCAACTAAATAACATGAAGATTCAACTTTACCAGCAGCCTTCATAGTTAGCCTAGAATAACATTAAAAAGTGTAACCTCCCCTCTTTACTGAGTTCAGGGTGGGTCTGGCTCCAGCACTTACAGAACAGTTTTACCCAACTGCTGTTACTCATGTTATCTTCACAACCATGAGGAGAGCTGTAAATTGTTTCAGAAAGAGCACTCTCATTTCTGGAGACTGAGAAAGTATTTCCTGGCTGCACCCTCAGAAGCTGATCTGTTAATAATTCAGTGGCAAAATATATTGTCTTGGGCAAGAAGAGAGGAAACGGATATTAGAAGAAAGAATAAGACAAATCGCAAAGTCTATGTTTTCATCTGTTCTTTCTCTCCTGTGTTCCCCTTAGCTTAAGGCATCTCTATTTCTCATTTCACTAGAAACACAATCTAACTCCTACTGTCACTGGAAAATTCCCACTGATGCACATAAAAGTTGGATCTTTTATGTAAGATGGGATGGGAAGCTCTATTGCTACCAGCATGCCTCCTCCAGCAACTCACCAGGATTTTGGTAACGGCTCCTAAAAGCACAAGGGTCATCCATCTAGGTGGCTTCTTGCTTTAACTAGTCCCTTTCTAGATCCCCTGTGGTGTAGTCCCCCAAACCTGCTGACCAGCCACACCGAGCACAACCCGTCTAACCCTGCATCAGGAGCAGATTAACAGATTAATTCCTGCTGTATTAGGAATTGTAGTAGATGGGCCAGAAAGCTTGCAAACTTTGTTCGTTTTCTATGTTTTAAGTGACATCACAGTCCATGCAAAAATACATAACTAGAGTTTCTTTTTTTTTTTTTAATAATTTATTCAGAAGATTAATTCTCTGCGAGTCAATGAAGCACGTATTTTCATAGCCCTGAGGTTATCAATCAGGCTGCAGAAACTCCGAAATTAAAGCGTGAATGGCCCCTCATTCAAGGCCCAACTTCAAGGCCCACAGCCTCTGTTAAGTGCTTTCTGCTGAAAGGCTGAGATAAGAATGAAAGGAAGGAGATAAGAAGGAAATGCTCACTAACAAGAGTAGTTTGTGAGTCTAAAGCCAGACTGAAAACATGATTTAATGAGCTGAGTAAAGAGACTGTGGTTGCTCTAGGAGCAGGTCAACTGCAGACAGAAAAGTCACAAAAGAAGTGGAAAAAGGAGGTTACGAAGAAAGAGCACTTGGTTAATTTGTTTTCTGTAACTTCCATTCACCAAGTCATCACAACCTAATTTCTCGGCATTTAAAATTAAGGAAAGGTCAGGCTTACTGGCCATTTCAAAAGGTCTACCACAATTACTTAAAGCAGCTATTGCTGGGTTTCTGGCAAAAAATTTTAAACCATGGAAGAAGTGGCTGGCAAAAAATAAGTCTTTCCCAAGAACAAGCAGCACGGTAAGAAGAGATCCTCCTAAAAAAAGCTGCTGGCTCTGTCGATCACCTTAAGCAGCTGTCAGACAAATACAGCTGAGGCAGGCCAACATTTTGTGGGGTTTTTTGTGTTTTGTTTTGTTTTTTAAAGAACGAGCACATTGCAACCGAAGGCATCAGCTGCCTAACCTTGTTCATAGCTGTGCATTCAAGAAGGTATCCCATTTGCGTCCAGAAAGACAATGTCCAAACAGCGTGGGTGGAAGAGCCAGCCAGACGGCGCTGTGTGCTCCCGGGTCTCCCATTACGCAGAGCAACTGGAGGCAGGAGGACCAGGGGAACCTGTTATGCAGGAGCCAGAGTTACAAAAGGACCTGTCCACAGCAAAACATGCAGGAAATGTGGAAATCATCCACAAGATCCACTAGAGCTGCTGTTAGTGCTGCTGTCTTCAACGGTGCGATACGGGTTAGATGATGGGAGCAACCTGGCCTAATGTCATGGCTGTAAGCAGAAGCTTGGACCAGAGACCTCTGGAGGTCCCCCACAAATTACCTTGTGAACCCACAAATATCTGTTTGCAGACTACAATGCAAAGAAGATAAGGCTGCAGGTCCACAGCAATTTATCCCGATCTCTCTTTTCCTCCCCCCTCACCCCAGGTTAGGTGTTTGCCTTTGAGCTGGTTCACTGTGGGCTCCTGTGTCGGAGCAAAAGGGAAAGCAAAGGCTGAGAGACCTTCACGGTGCTGACCCACACCAGCTCAAACCACTGTGGCAGTGCAGATACAGAGGGAAGTTCAGTTCCTGCTAAAAATGATAAGGAGGGACTATACTCCTGTAGTCAAACACCTGAAAATGGACCTGCGCCTTCCTCAGCTAAGAGGAAGCAGAGATAAAACAGGCAAGTTAGGGACAAGACTGGTAAAGATTGACTCAAGCACTTTCCATATCTACCCTATTAGGTCCCAGCAGATGGTTTCTCAACCTCATTGCTCCCACGCTGTTCAGCACCCATGCCTTGCCTTAACCATCTCATGTTTTTAAGAGTCAAAAACATGCTGTTTACAAAATGCGTGCTCTGACTTCAAAGCAAAATAGCACCACATCCATTCCAAGAGTCAACTTTCGAAGGCTCAGCTCCAGCTAGCACCAAATGCAGCCAATGACATTTCTGGAGCCATCAGGAGAGACAAGATGTCTCCGAGGAAGGTGGAGGTTGTAGAAGCAGCTAGAGTAGAGCCTACGGAAGAACGATGATGCCGGAAGCAGCGGGGTAGCAGGTAGGCTGGGAAGGGACAGGCTGTTATCGACACTTCATCAGGCTGGTGTGATCCTGGCACAAAGCCACCGGTGGAGAGGAAGACAAGAGCTTGCATGCTGGCGCAAGCTTTTAAGCAGAGAGATAGCATTGAGAAAAAGTCAGTTACGAATAAAGGTAAAAGCCACACTTGCTAAGCTCACAGAAAAAGAAATTCAAAAGGCAGGAAGCGAAAAGCCCTGAGGAATTCCCTGCAACAGCTCAGTTTGTAAAGGAGGGTTACAGTATGCCAACGCTGCAGTGTAGTCTAGATAAGCCTGAGCTAGCTTTAATCTAGGGACTTAAGTCACTTATTGCAGCAGCTCATCACAGGCTGCCTGAGCAGCAAGGGGAGTCAGCCATTGCTGAAAGCCATAATTATTGCTGGAGTTGAAGAATGCAAACCATACCTGCGCTAGCTAGCTCAAAACTAGCTCAGATACATTTACGTTCAGCTGCAACGCATGCAGGAAGAATCAAGGATCCTAACAATGAAACAAAGCTTGGTCATCTTGCAAAAGCACTGAGACCTTGGTTTCAGGAAGGGAAAAGAAAACCCCACAAGATGCCACTTCCCTTTCCACCCTCGCTTTTCCAGGACGAGGGTAGGTCACTTCCCCAGATGTACTTCTGTGCGTTGCCACAGAGAGAAGAGAACTGGACAGTACTGACAAGCATGCTTCAGTAGAAGATGAAGCATTGCCTTAAGATGCAAATCTCATACCTTCTTACCATAATTAGTAAAGAACAAGCCTGCGAGAAGTCATATATAATACTAAAACCTATAGGTAACATCATGCAACAATCATTATCTTGCAGTTTAGTGAAAGAAACATCATATAAACTATCACAGGCTCCAGTTTCCTTCTACAACACCCTATGCGATCATTGCTGGTGTTTTCATGGCGTATTCTGAGAGTGCAAGACCACAGACTGGAACAGTATGACATGCCTCCTCTTACACCTACTGACCCGATGGGCCCTGCGCTCATTTTCTGAGTGAACAACCAGCTCAAATGAAGTAAGGATAGCCATTTATGAAGTATTACATGCTTATGGCTCCAGATTCAAGCCAAACACGTATCTGTGACTGCAAACTCACCATAGCTCTACTAAAACTTTCAAAGACTTACGCATGCAACTCATTCATGAAGCAGGCTGAGGGGTGCCACAAGAAGTAATTACTACAGCCCAAGCGGTGAGAAAACAGGTAAAGCAAATCCAGGCAGGTTTTAAGCAAGAATTCTTTGCCCGGTTGCCTATTTACAGATTACCTCTCATTCACAAATAACCTTGTATGTGAGGACAATTATCTAGGAGTTTGCACTGTGAGAGCACCTATGGACTTCAGCCCCAGGTCAGCACGGCAGTGCCCAGAGCAACACCGATCTGACAGAGCCACCAAGTTCTCGGCCCTGAAGCACTTGTGCTGTCAAACACAAGACAAAGAGCAACGTTTGGACCAACCTTTCCAGCAGGCAGCCCTCAAAGTGCCAGCCATCACTGTACACGGCCAGGCGGGCTATTCCAAAAGTCACCACCGCAGGTGTCCTCGAAGCAGGGAGGAGAAGGAGAAAAGGTGCAGAGGGAGCACTGAGGTTCAGGGTAGCTGCCATAGATGAGGAATTGGGAACTATGAGAAGGGTAGGTTTGATGAATTCTACAGCACGCTGTAGAATTCATCAGCGTAAGGGAGCACAAGCTTCGGCTGCACAGGAGTTAAATGCTGGACTTGGCGAGATCAGTGGTTTTCAACCTGGAGCCTGCAAAACCCCAAATGATCTCTGAACTCCTTTCCAAAAGGTCTACAGAAAGGTAAAAGTGAAAAGTGACACTTACATTTGCTGTATTTCCACTGGAAAGTCAGCAATCTGCAAACTAAAGAAAGCTGAGGACCATTACACTGGCGGGTTATTACTCACTGGGACAGGAGGCAATGTAAATGATTCAAAGCAATGGAAAATCCTCAGGAATTGGAAATGGGTGCACAAGCCACTGAGCAAAAGCGTTCACCAGCATGGAAGCAGGAAAAAATTGAAATAGCAGGTCCCAGTTGTTCAACATTTTCGTAGCTAGTGGGAAAAAAGTTCTGTCAAAATTATTTCCTTTTTATCCCCATCACTCATCACAAAAATCAACTCTGAAGTCTGTAGTTCACTTTTCTTGCATCTCACAAGATGATTGGTGTCTAGTGGCTCCCAGAAGACAGGATATGTTTTGTCCTCTGTCTCAACACAAACATTGAAGAGATTGGAAAGACGGCACTGGGATTAATTTAAGTAACCACTGAAACCTGAAGCCCAACAATTATCCATGCAGAAAAATTTAAAAAGACTAATGCAGATAAATCTGCTTTCCCTCTTTAAGATCAAATATTGACAGAGAAAAGCAGAACAACGGTAGATGTAGTGATTCTGACACTAAAACATTTTACAGCCATACTGCGCTTGAAAGGTAGCCAAGAAGCAAGTCCCTACAGACCTTCCAACAGCTATTTGGCATTGGCTTCACCGAGGAGCTCTAGCTGTACACCTCTAACAAAGACAAACTAACAATCAGAAAATACCTTGGAAACAAAAGCAAATGACTTGAATTAATAAGAAATCTATAAACTAAAGACTAGAAGCTACTTCCATAAATGAAAAATGACAAGATGATAGCCACTAATTCCTGCCCAAGGAAAGAAACCAGAATGATTGTAGGTCAAGTTTCCTACTTTTTGTGACTTCATCTGTATTGATAAAGTATTAATTAAGATTTCCTCTTCGTACTTTTATTGAAGAAGTATTAATTACGACTTCCTCTTCATACTTTTCCTGAAGGCACCTACAGACCCTGGATGAAGTCTTCTGCTGTTTATTTTTCAGACTATTGTACACATCAGAAATAAAAATGTGAAGAATACTAGTCCTGATTTTGCAAGCTTAACTATCAAAGGGCTCCTGGCTTAGATGCAGATGAACCACTCTGAGATTAACCACAGAGATTAACTCCTCAGGTGAATCTCTTAACAACAGTCAGGCAAATACAAGAACATACAACATGCCTATTTAAAAACGTGAGCCCTCCCACCAAAGTGAGACTTAATTTGCTATGTGCACATGTGGGCATCTGCGTCTTGTTGAATCAAGACCACTCAAGGTAATGGGAAACCTCTGTTTGTACAGCACTTAAAACTTTATATATACCCTCACACACACATCTACATGAAGGAACTGAAAATTTCTCTCAGAAATGCTGCAAAGCTTCACAGCCCTACGAGTCCTACACTCTCCCTTCCCCACCTCGCAGGCACCGCCCAATGGTCTGAAAGATGGAGATGATACCACGTAGCTAGACCTCCTAAGAAAATGCATTAAGTACTATTAATGTCTCCACTTTCGATAAAAACAGAGCGGATCTGACACCGATCAGACTTGCTTCTCTACCACATAAAACACTACATCCAAGATTACCTGTTCATATCACTAAAAACCTCCCTTCTCTTTTGGTCTCCCACTCCTTCCAGGTGTTGATATTCGTAAAGGAGGCTTCTCTACAAGGGTGACATCTGGTCTGAAGATGCCTGTTTGAAAAATATACTTGTTTCTAGAGCACCTAAGATTGCAGAGACTGAAAGTTGTTATTTTCCTGCTCCCTGTTTATCAACTGTTTACCCCTTCACGACTATGCTTCTCCACAGCTTCTCACAAAACTAATGTTTTCCTCTTTAATTGCATAGGTTTTTTCAGTCAGTAACACCAAGCAAGTATGTCTTTTTAACCAAAAGGATAATTGTGACAAATTATCAATGACGGCAGGAAAGCTCAGGGTCCTCAAAGCTTTTTTCAGTCCCACTTCAGAAACAGTGAGTGAATGTGGCCCTTTAAATTCTCTTTTCTCAAATTAAACCAGGGAGAAAATTCACACCTTTTTATTTATTTTTTAATAACCTCTCCTGCTAATAGTGTCTAGTATGTTAGATACTGTCTTTGCTTTAAAATAGACCTTAAAATCCTGTTTTTCAACTGGTTAAACCGCCTTGGGAACATGCAGCTAATGAGGACATCCCTACGGCCCAGGCGAGTTGCTGACTTCTCACAGCTGGACCAGGTCCACAACGTGACACCAGGCACCCCAAAACCTCTGTTCAGGCTCATCCGACCGCCCACAATCTGCTCCTCCTTTGACTTGAACAGCCATATAAACTCCAAGAATGTGACAGTCCACCAGGACCTCCTTCGTCTACTCTCCTTCCCGGTGCCGTGGACATCCCACCCTCTCTCTGGGCTCTCAAGATTGCCCACGTTAGCCTGGACCGTCCTGCTTGACAGGCCCCGTTTGCAAGGTCTCACCGGGAGGCTCCCGCTAGCAGGCACGCCGAGCGGGTGGAAATCTTCTTCATGGGTGCTGACCTACTTCTGGCTTCAGAAGCTAGACCATCTCGACAGCATCCTTGGGTTAAGCGAGGTGCATGGGTCTCCCTGAGCGGAGACAGTGGAGACAAAGGAGGCCCTTCAGGGAGACCCAAAGAAAACACTCAGCGTGCTCTTAACGCCAGCTATTGTTACTTCATCTGTCAATGAAAGGGGAACTTGTCTGGGCACTAACCCTGCAATACGCGCAAGCAGGAGAGCAAACATTTAATGCCGCTCTGCCGGAGCAGGAGGCAAGGGCAGAGTCCACCCCCACAGGGGCTTAGGAGCGGCTGGAAGGCAGGCTGAACGCTATTGGCAGCCAAATAACACACCAAGAATCCTTTGACTAAAACACCCCCCTCAAAAAGAAAAGGGGGGAGAGGGGGGAAACACAAAAAAAACCCCAAACCCCATCCCCCAAACAAATAAAAACCCCACCAAACCTATAGAAGTTCACTGCAGCATCACATGGAGCTCACTGGACTTCAGTTACCTCTCTCTAGAATTTGCACACAATAAATGAACAGGCAGTGATAAATCCCATTTATGTTGGGTTGATCTTTTTGGGAAGGGACATCGGCAATGAACTGTATATGCATTGCTATTGGCACAGTTGCAGGGCTCTATAAGCTCATGGACCCAAGGATACCAGTAAGACAAGGTAGTAGACATGATTTATTTATTAGACTATTAAGTCTTCCTCACAATGACCTGGAGAAAGGCTGATACATCCATCTATCTATTTCTTCCATATTCTTTGCATATAGAAAGATATCCATGGATATTATTACCAAAGTGGAAAATACAGTCTGAAAGAGTGAATATTAATTTGTCTTCCTTCTTAAGCTAAAAATTTCACTAGACTTGGTATAGGCTTTTTTTTAAAGGACAAAAAAAAGTTCCCATTTTTAAAAAAGAAATACTCATTTTATAGCCCCACAATAATACCTGACTCTGCTGCCAAATCTCAAACACACTGGCAGCACCCAGTTTCTTCTGATGCTAACAATACATTGCGAGTTTTACAGCTCCAGTGTTAAACACGGTCCTTGCAGTCTCGCTCCTTCTCGAGAACCTCCGAACACCCAGCGAGAGCATACGTTAGTGCACACGCAACTTCAAGGCAGCAGATAAGCAGGAGATACTGGAGCTGCGATTACTGGTGAGGATGGACACAGCGATACGCTGCCCCACCACCAACACAGGGACCGAGCCACTGCTCAGCCACAGTCCAGCCCCAGCTCCTCCCCTCCCAAAACACACCTTCCTTCCCCTTCTGCTGGCACCAGAAGGAGGAATCAGACTCCCCCGCGGCCAGCCTAGTCCTGCTGGCCACTGCGTTTTAGGCCATGTTATTGGGAAAGCCACTGGGACTTGTCACCTTCCAAGAGCATCTCTGCTCTTTTAGTGGGATTCCCCGTACCAGGGCCAGCAATGGGCCCTTTGGCATCCTTGCTCTCCTACGAAGGCAAGCATGAGCTAGCATATGTACCTTCTGAAGCACTAAGAGCTAGCAAAAACTGCTTTAAAACTAAAACTTCATGGAGGTACCCAAACCACGCTCTTCAGATAGAAACATTTTTCACTGTCACAGTGTATAGATTTTGTAAAGAACCAAGTTTGGAGTCGTTTCCTAGTGTTCCAAGTGAATTGATTTGCCTTTCTAAAAGGGCCATCTTTGATACACCTGCATATCCCTTCATTAATCATCTGATAGTGGAATTCAAGGTTAAGCTAAAAGGCTGCTGTATTTTACTCAGACTTCTGCTGTTTTGGTGTCCCATTCCGTCCCCCCCATGGAAGAAGAGCAACGAAGTCTCATATTGCATGTTAGAAGTATATCCAGCCCCAGAAAACACACTACAGAAGTCATTATACTGTCCATGTTTAAGTGCACAGTATAGTAACTTCCTTTCATAAGAAAACCAAAAATAGGCTTAATAAGTGCCGACGGCAATATTACACCATTGCTTTTCTGCTACAGAAAAAAAAGCAACTAGAAGAACCACTATTCAGATTCCCTGGATAGTTATCGACCTTCGAATGCCTGCTCTATTGCTATTGTGGCTCAGAACAAGAGCCCGATTAAAAAAGGAGCCATGAAGACCTGCTCAAATGTCATCAGGAAAGCACTTTGTTTCATCAAAAGATATGTGTTTGTACATTCTTAACATTCAGATACTTCCCATCACAGGTCTCAGGTGAAATCCCAGGTCATAAACTGAGGGATCAAGTACACCGGACAGAAGAAAGCATGTTTACGTATTAGGTGAAGGGATTTTATTCCAAGAAGAATATAATATCCTTAAAGATCTCACCCACCCAGGGAGCAGTTTCGATATTGGAAACTGGAGACTGCAATAACATTCCCAGCAGTCAACATCATTAGAAAATAATCAAAACATTTATGCTTTTGTACTTAAAACAGGGAAACAAAGTTTGGAGAGAGCTTGAATTTTCAGAACCCAGTTAAATTTCTGCTACTGCAGAAAACGATTATTAAGAAGTTCCTCCCATCCTCACGTTTCACAGACACAGTTTCTGCAGGGGAAACCACCATCTGGTTGTAGCTTTTATTTTCTCTGAACACTTCAGCCTCTACTTGACTACCAGGAAAAGAGGAACCTGGCCATCACGTGTTTGCCAAAGCCAAGGGAAGGAGTGTTGGTTGTTGCTCAGAAGGCTGCTTTGGATGGCAAGAGTCTTGGGGGACACCCGATCCATCTGGGTTACATCTTTTCCGCTACTCTCTCTAAATGGATGTCTCGCATGCAGACAAGAACACGGTCAAGCTGTGGCATGCCCTATGTCGGGGACAAGCTGTAATTCTCCTGGCCAGCAGAAAGGAGGACAGGTTCACCATCCGGATGAATGGCCCAAGGCACCAGCACCAGAAGAGCCGGGAGAAAGCGCCAACTTCGTTACCATTCCCTTCACAAAGGAGCCGAATCGAAAACCTGCCCCTCAAGCCCGGGGATAGCAGCATTTTCATACACGGCCGACCCTTCCCACAACATCTCTGCACTAAACACACATTTCTCCAGGAATCAAACCGAACCATTTCAAGCTACACTTTAAACTGTGGCAACGCGCGTAGAAGGTCTGAACGTAGTCCATTAAAATCATTACAATGTGATAAATAAAATATTAAGCAACATGCCTCTAACTAGCAAATTACAAAGACAGGACAAAGTTGGGAGCGCATTACTGAGTTTTCCTGCCACGAAAGCGTGAAGAGGAGCGGGCGGGATGGGGGTGCCTGTGGCTGGTGGCCCCATGGTCATCCCTTGCCATGGTCCCCAGGCACCCCATCCACCTCAGCCTTTTTAAAACCAAAAATGACTATGTACAAAAGAAGAGCGGGACAGATGGAAAGGTGATTTAGCGAGTGGCCTGCCGGCACGTGATGCTGGCAGCTCAGGAGCCCATTTAAGCGCTGGGAATAACACCTGACAAGGGCTTCATTCACTGGGCACCCGCCATGCCGCTCCCTGGCAAAGACAAGGGCCCTTTGAGGATGGAAACGAGGAGCGTTTAATTAAAGACCGGACCCTCATGCGCAGACAAAGAGATGCAGAGAGTGGCAACCCGGGTGCCACTTCCCCTTCGGCAGAGCCCCGCGGCCAAGGGCTGCGCCCGGCCACCGCGGTTCCCTTACAGCATCGCTTCTTTACGCAGAGCGTGCGCTTAACGCAAAGGACTCTTTGCTATACAATGGCGCTCTTTGTGAGGGGGGAAGGAGATGGGAGACAGTACTAGCTGGCCATTAACCTTATAAATCCTTCACTTGAGTTTACAATGAATACCACGTGTCAGCGTATTTGATTTCGCTTCTTCATGAGAAGCTGCGTGGAATGAAAAAAAGAAAAAGAAATGAAATTAAATAGGTCATATCTTTCCTTCCCGTGTGTTTTTTATTTTCACAATACATTTTAGATAACCTGTGTTAGTCTTGCAGACCATCCACAGCTTTCTTTAAAGAGCAAAAAGCATTTCTGACTCCCAAGATTTCACTACCAGAATGTGAGCACAAAGCACATACTGAGAAATCAGGCACGTTATATGGAGTCCATACTCATTTAGCTCTTGCCTCTCTCTCCCCAGTCTCTAAAAGCTGCTTTCACAAAGTACATTAAAGGCCCAACCCAACACTTCTGAGCAGCAAAGTTCTTTGCTCAGAGTTGGAAGTAAACTCACAAGCACCTCAGCCAGGCCACCAGCTTAAGTTTACCCAAGTTTACTTTCTTTTTTTTTCAGGCTGCAATAACCACCTCAAAGGTATAAAAAGTGCTTAGTGGATCTCTAACCTGCTCTAAGTTGGAGTGGGAGAGAAGGAGAAAAAAAAATTGTAGTTTAAATCCCCTGAAGTTCCCATGGTAATACCACGGGGCATACAAAAGGTGTAGATGAGTGTGCGGTAAACTCCTCCCTGGAGGTTTTATTACTATGAAACCTAACGCTCCCTCACTGAAAAGAAACTTTCATGATATAAAGGAGATAATTGGGAAGAAAAAAGACAATTCACATTTTATGACTGGCCATAGATGAATAATGTTTAATGTCCAACAGTCTACTGCACCATAATCATCCACTAATGACTGGAAAACTCACTGTGAAAATTACTGAACCTAAACTGGTGGGGTGTTAATTTAATTTTTGGTGGCAAGACAGAACACGGCAGGGAGACAAAAGAAAGGGAGCACTTAGCTCCAGCTCCCAGCGCGGCAAAAAACGTTCCCCCCCCACGCCTGGCCGAGCAGGAACAATGGACAACAGCCTGGCTTCACCGATTTCGCTGAATTATAACTCCTGCTAGTTAGTTTAATTATTGCACACACATTTCTTGAAAACTCCATTTGAAACATCAGCTTCTAATTGGAGAAATTGCTCTGGGCATGACCGAAGGGTTATTATAAAGTTTGGTCACTTCTTTTCAAGCAATCGTTACAAAAGGGCACGGCCCTTCCACGAAGCGTATGAAAACCTCTCAAAGATGCCCATTGTCCGAGACACAGAAATCAAGTGCAAGAGATAGAGAAGGAAGTCTCAGCTGGGAACACAAAAGGCGACGAAGACACAAAAATGTGGTGGAGCATCTGGCTACACCAGCAGCACCTTGCATAGAAGAGCTGAAAGGGGAAAAAAAAAATTCAGCTTCCAGGATGACAAATATTAGTGGGTGCAAATGGAAGGTGTGTCCAAGACAGAAATCTTATTAAAATAATAACGCTCATTAAAGACTTAAGTTGCAAAAGCCTTGCAAAGTTACAAGAAAGCTTCAAATCACTCTTACCAAAGACAACGAATTTCATCACGGGACCTATAGGGTTGCATAAGGTTTCCTTGACCCTCTAAATCAGCAAATTTAGGTTTGGGGGTTTTGTTTATTCAAAGCCTGCTTATGTCCCCTTCGGCCAACTTAAAAACCTAGATACACTCACCAATTTCCTAATACCCGAGTAACTCTGATCGCTGCAAAAATGGACGCTGAGCAAGCTTTTATGGCGTAATCATTTAGTTTAAAACTTACTTCTCTGGCAGTTTTCTTAAAGTCACATGTGAAACGCTTCACCCCCTGTATCCTCAAACCCTAAGCTGAGGTGCTAAAGTAACTCTCTGACGTGTTTCATATTTCTGCCCTATTTCACGATAGGGTCTAATTTTACAATTGAAGAGTTGATTCTTCTGACACTGGAATCTCACATGGATTTTAATCCATTTACTTTCTGGCTCAGATACACCTGCACCAAGCATACTAGGACTGTCCCGTCCCTGTTAACTACAGATTACACTTTCATGAACTTTTCATTATCAAGCCAGGGTGACTTAAACGTGGAAAGACTATTCAGCAACGAGTCTCCTCCTGGTTTACGTTTTACAATCCCAGCAGCAGAAAACATGCTGTGCGTATTAGAGGTTTAGTATTCCCTCCTCCTCACCAGCTACTTTTCCTCCAGTTACTATCTCCGTGGCCATCACAACCCATTACTTATCAGACCAGCCAAGGCTCTGGACCACGACAAACAAGAAACGTCAGCAGCACCAGCAGAGGTTTGAAAGTCAGGCTGCAGCCATCATTTCTGGGTCACGTTAGCACTTAGCGATGCAGGTGATGGGAAGCGTTGTCCAAGCTTCCCCGGTACCTGCGCGTGGAGGTCCTGCAGACGAGAAGAGGAGGCATTTCTGTCCCTTGCCCCCTGCCAGGCAGCAGTGGGAGGTCGGGACGCTCTCCCCCCACCGCTTTGGGGCAGGCAACTCCTCCTCCAGCTACCCTGTCCCAGCCAGGCTCCAGGGGCAGGTGGGGCAGAAAGCCACCCCCACCTTTCTGCAAGCAGCCAGACAGGCAAGGGAGCAGGCATGAACCGACCCCACGGCCCGCCACGGCATTGCCTGGGTACCCCCATGGCCCTGGGGTGCAGAGAAAGACCCTCTGGGTCAGCCCCATGCACCCCCTCACTGCTAGGCCTGGCCACGGCCACCCCCTATTCCCACCACTATGGGGGCTACCGGCTGGGCCAGAACAGCAGAAAACAGCAGCTTCTCCTTCATCAAAAATACCATGCCGCTTTTTCCCCTTGACCCCATCAGTTATTTATTAACAGTAGTAAAATATTACTGTTCCGCACCTCCCAACAGGCAGGTTTTCCTCTCGGCCTGAGATACCCACCACTTTTTTTTAGAAGCTGAAAAGTATGGGGACTTTTTCTTTTTGTCTGCAGGTGTACTGTTTGCTGCTTTAACGCTACAAAGTGGAGAATAAAGTGTGAGAGAGCTCCTAAATAAGTCACAGCCATTTACATGAGGCACCTAATTATGTTGAAAATACAATTACACACATTTAAGCAGATGCTCATGCCCACGGGCCAGGCCCGTTACTTTGACAATTCTTTAACTACCTAACTTTACAGTAAGTGCGAGTTGAATCTACTTAGATACAAGACCTGAATTATCAGTCTGGGTGTGGAAAAAAGGCAGTGGAAAAAAAATTAAAATCAATCAGTTGCTCCCATCTCATTTAGCACAGCTAAGGACACTGCACAACAGGCAAGACTCCAGCAGGTCCCTGCTCTTCTTTCATAGCCTTTAATCAAATACTGAGAGGCATTTGCTATTTTTAAAGTCAAATGAAAACTTTTGGCTCCAGTCTTTTGTAAATTCGCGGCGAAGATAACCCCCCCAAGGAATGCATATTATTTACACACCAGTGAGCTTACTTATTAACACGAACTTCTAGCAAAAGTTGTGTTTCCGTATTTTGAAACAGGCCACAAAGACCTGTTTACATTCCTTGTCTGGCTTTAGTAACGTCAAGGTCAGAGCGCACCCTTCCATAGCCCTCCTGCGCAGTGGGCTGAGGAATGTCGCCCGATGGGTAGGGTCCAGGGACACCCCAAAAATCAAACACTGGCCCTTACGCTCCATCAGGCGATGGCGTCCATTCAAAAGCTCTTCATCCTCAGTCCAACTGGAGCCAAAAAGCCCGCTCGAGCTACACAGAGCAGCTAGCAGTAACCACGGCCCGTATCTCTATGCTTACCACCACGCTTTGTTGCAAAAGTAAAGGCGTAAGGATTTAACAGCCTTGGGTGGGAAGCAGCACATGCTGGTTTTCTCCCCTTGTTCGCTAGCCATGAACAGCAACTCCATCCAAACCCCCGCCACAATGCAAGTCCACTACCCAACTTCTTACCCTCCTCTAAATATTGGTGGAACGCAGAAAACTTTTCTATCACCAGAATAGGATTTACCACCTGTTCTCCAACACTGTTTTGTCATCAGAGGTTCAGAGGAAATTTCACTATAATGAGGGAAAAAAGGTCCATCGGCTCATTTTTAAATGGGCAGCTTGTCCTGAGCTTCCCTCTCAGCACGGAAGAAATGGTAATATTCTAATAAGTCTGATGGGGAAATAGTGGGTGACAGAGAAGTGTCTGAAAACTGTGCGAGAGACAAGACCACTGATGAACAGAAGTGATCGGACTCTGCATTGCCTATTCCAGAAGGACAGCGACAGCTAAAACCATTCAAAACCGAGATTAAAAAAGGAAACTGAGAAACACCGAATATTCACGTTCCGTTCTTTGCAGGAACCTTACTCAGCTAATTTTTTTAAAAGAAATGCATGGGAACATCCCGTTTTAAGGATCTGAAACTCCCAGTGCAGAGAGAGCATCTCTAACTCTGTGACCTGTTCCAGGTGCCCGCTGCGTAGGACACAGATGACAGAAGTTGTACATACGGAAAAGAGAGTTTGCGTCACCATCACCACTGCAGCGGCCGTGGGAAGCAACGAGACCTTCACAGCAATAAAACAAATCCTCACAATGTCTTCTCTCCATAAGAGAAGCTCCATTAAGTTTCAAGCTGTGAAGGTTGCAAGTTACCTTAAAAAAAACTTCAGTTCTGTTGTTCTTCGCAACCCCCCAATATATACACAAATAGCCACCGCTATTAGAGGTTTGGGGTTTTTTTTGTGTCAAAATAAGTGCTGCAAACATTTTTGCTCTCCATGCTAGCATTTTTTTGTTTCCTGAAGAAAATTCAGGAAGAGATGTGCTGCTTCCTAGGCCGCACTGCACACAGGTGGGATTCCCTTGGGGGATCACACCGTAACTTGAATCTTCAGCCCACCACGGCGTGACAGACTTGCCATTTACGGCTCCAAAAGCCACCTGCCTTGCACCGCAAAAACCCATACATTCCTCATCTCCTGCTGCTACTTCTTGCCATGGAAGACACCTTCACAGCAATACCGTGACACAAGTTCAAGCTACCAAGCGGATACAACTATATATAGTGAACTATTGGTTTAGGAATACTAGAAATGCTAAAATTATTATTTTTAATGAACTGGTTATAACTCTGATTAAAAGCTGGCACTCTTTGTAAATGTTAGCAGTTATTCCTGAATTGTGTAAAGACCTCGGAGCTCAGGAGGGTGCGGGATCCCCCCCCCGTAGAGAAACGCGTGGGATGAGCACGCCTTTTTTTTGCCGCCGAGGCTGGCCCGCAGAAGGACAGCCGGCATTTCACCCTGCAAGGGTTCCAAAATTTACAATTCATGGTTTTAACCTCGCCCGCTGAAGGAAACGGGGGAAGGCACCTCTCCAACCCGACCCCA
>NW_009206288.1:2122-2352 GCF_000690835.1 Fulmarus glacialis | reverse complement strand
TGCCGGCGGCTGCAGGCAGACGCTCCCCAGCTCTTTTCACAGCGCAAGTGGAAAAGGGACATAATTAAAGGGCTGAGGATGCACAAAGCAGGCAGCCACGTGCTGCACTGAACGCTGCCCTCTCCTCCCCGGGCAGCCCGTCACGAGCCCCAGCGAGGGCCACGGCCGACGGCGGGCAAACGCAGCCGAGAGGGACGCCAGGTCCGGCCCTGCGGGTGGGCGCATCCAGT
>NW_009206288.1:1617-1893 GCF_000690835.1 Fulmarus glacialis | reverse complement strand
CGCGGGTCTGCTGATGGCAGCGTACATGGAGGCTGCTGCCCAGGGCTGTAAGGACATTCCCAGGTGCCGGCAGACAGCCCATCCCTGCTCCTCCTCCCTATACGTAGCCTGTCGCCCGTGAGGACCCAAAGGGCCTTGAGACTGTCCCTTGCTGACGGAGACACGTGTCCCTCTCCTGAGCGTGACACCCCTGCTCGGGGCAGGAGGAGCTCAGCATCGCTGGCTGCAAACACCTAAAGGATAATCCGGGCCAGGCGGTCCGGACACCGACCCGGC
>NW_009206288.1:992-1224 GCF_000690835.1 Fulmarus glacialis | reverse complement strand
TCGCCCCGTCCCCTCCAGGCTCGGCGGCATTGATCTGACACACGTGCCTCGTCTGCACATGGCAGCGGGATCCTCCCGGAGAAAGAGCCGGAGGCCTCTTGGGGCCAGGCACTCTCTCAAGGATGGTCTCTCTGCCTCGGAGCTGGTATCTGCCGTTACCAGTGCCAGGGATGGTCTGGAGGGAGCAAAGCATCCGCACAGCAAGGCAAAATGATAGGAAGGGGCAGGGAAC
>NW_009206288.1:390-844 GCF_000690835.1 Fulmarus glacialis | reverse complement strand
GAAGGGGCAGGGAACGCCGGGCACCCTGCCTTCAGCTCTGCCTGCTCCGCTCTGTGCCGGCAGAGAGGGGCCGGAGGGCACCGGAGTGGGGATGGGAACGGCTGCACAAGGGAGAGACCAGAGCTGAGACCCTGAAGGAACACGGCCGGGGCTGTACGGCCCTGGTCTGGCGATGCTGCAAGCAGGATACGGTGCCAGCCCAGCTCCCTCCTGGAGCTGGCTTAGCCACGATGATGCTCTTCACGCAGCGAGAGCCGGAGGAGGAAATCCTGGCTCCTGTCCCCCTCCTCGCCAGGCCTGTGCCTCCTGCAAGCAGCAGGTTTGGCCTGACTCCGCTGCAAACATCCATCTCTGCCTGCACGGCACTGCCCTGACTTGCCTTCTCCCTGCGCAGCGATGGGTCCTGCGGCAGGAGGCAGGGGACAAGCCGCGCACCCCCCTGCCCCCCCCCCTC
>NW_009206288.1:0-364 GCF_000690835.1 Fulmarus glacialis | reverse complement strand
GGAGGAGGGGGGAGCTGGCAGGCGGGAGGGAAAGGGGCTGCGAGGTCCCCAGGGGAGGAAGGGGAGGAGAACCTGCCTGCGCGTGTCCTCCCGCTCGGTGGGATGGAGACCTCGCCTCCATTCTCCCAGCAGCCAGGATGGTGCAGAAGGCAGCGAGAAGGCAGCGAGAAGACCCCCTGTCCCATGGGGTCGATGCTCTCCCACCACTTTGGGGTTCCTTCCCACCACGCTGCTCCCAGGCCTTGGCCAGCACTGTCCAGGCATGCACCCAGGCTTGGGGACCGCTTTGCTCCCCGTGCTGGAGAGGGGGCAGAGCGGCAGTTGCCTGCGGATGCCGTAAGTGTGGACACCAATGGGGTGCACC
>NW_009206287.1:0-8253 GCF_000690835.1 Fulmarus glacialis | reverse complement strand
CCCTTCCCCACGCCAGGCCCGCCTCCGCGCGTGGGATGGCACCCGTCTGTTTCAGGGTTACTGAGCAGATGCTTTGGTTTTTAAGAAAAGGGATACTTTCGTAACACGGCAATTGCATGTAAAGGTGGAAAAGCGTTTCGCCTCCCCACGGGAAATTTTTTTCCACCACAAACCACCGCCGCCCTCGAGGCATGCCAGGTTTCACAGGGAAAAGGGGTTTTTTGGGTGTTGTTTTTTTTTTTTAAAAGGTTGCTTTTGTAGCCATTCAGCCAACCGCCTGTGACAAGGGAAGGAGACTCCCATCTGTTAACCTAAGAAAACCATGGAAGACTGCCGGGCCTGTTCCTCGCCCGTAACCGGCCACCTCTGCGTGGTGGGGCTGGCCCAACGGCGCCCACTCGTCCATAAATACTTGAATGGCGCAGGAACAGCGTTAAAAATCTACCAGCGTGCTACGGCAAGGACACCACCACGCAACAGGGCTTTCAGCACACTTGAAACCACCGTGGAGCAAGTTCACTCAGTTTTATTTGTAAAGTATGAAACTATGAAGCGATGGGCTTAATCCAGCTTTATGATGGACTGAACGGGTCTGAACCCACGCTGCTCCAGCAGCAGAGCCCGAGAGCAGGCAAGCGTCACAACCAGTAACGAAGTCCGGCACACAGAGCTGGGAGCCAGAAGCCGCAAATCGGGGGCTGTAGCCCACCACTGCTCACAAAGGCTGCAAGCAGAACGTTCAAGACCTCAGCCCGAGGAAGGTAAAGTTTTAAATAACCAACACACATGAAGCACAGAACGTTAACAGTTTATTGGGTAAAAAGGAAAGCAACTTCAGTTGTGTACTTCAGTGAAAGTAAAAATAAATAACTGATTTTTAGAGCCAAATATTTGAGTAACTTGCAATATTTTGAGTGGCCATGTTTACCAAAGAGGGGCTGCGCGTTACAGCAGAGTAACTTCCGTCACTGGGAAAATCCACCACGGCTAAGAAGAGAGCGGCTTCGGGTGGATTTCTTAAAGACACTCCATGGGGCGCTCCCGGAGCTGACCACTGTCGACAACAGCAGATCCAACTCAGCCTTTGAGAGAGGACATTCCAGCTCGCATAATTTCATCCACCAAGAGAATGTTGCTAGCGATCACCGTGCTAGAAATATTGAATAAATATTGTTAGAATAGCTGTTTTGACATAGTTCAAAGACGACTCAGCTTCATTTCTGCCTTTCAAGACAGCTTCCTCCACGTGGGATCCCTCGATTCCACATTACTCTATCAATTTCAACGATCAAACATTGCTATTTAAAGTGAAAATACTGTAACATTTACCATGAATGAAGCAGTTGCTTTTTGACATTATAATTATCCCAGATTCCAGCTGCTGCAGCTACCATTGGCTCACCTACAAAAGAAGTAAAACAGTCTTTAAATAACCAGTTCACATAATTCCAAGTAAGACTTCCCGCTGTCTAACATCTGGCATTACTTGCTACATCCACCACACTGTTACTGTGTGCTTTACCTTCACAAAAAACTTAAACAGAATGCATTTAAGTACTACAGCATGCCAAGACTGACTGCAGCAACAGGACACCTGCCCAGGCATTCTGCATAGCTTTTTATAAAAAAAGGTATAGCCTTCTGCATTCAGGGCAACTTTATTCTTCATGGAGCTGAGCCATGACAGTTTCTTACTAGAGCATCACCCCGTTATTTTAGAAAGTCCTTACCAGTGTTCAGATCAACTCCAGTGAGCTGCCCCGATTCCGCATGCTCCGTCTGAACCTTCACTAGTGTTTCCTGGGGATCGTAACCAGAGTTCTGAGCGAGAACCTTTGAGAGAACAGAGACATTATTTCACATTGTTAATTAAGAGAGACCTCCAGCAGAAAAAGCGATGGGTCTTAGCGTGCTTTAAAGCCACTTTATTCAGGAGTTCTTTGTACCTTAGGGATGATGAGCAGAGCATCAGCAAAAGCTTGAACTCCAAGCTGGGCTCTTCCTTTTACATTAGGTTTATGCTTAACAAGAGCATTAGCTACTGCCACTTCTAGCGCACCTGCTCCTGGAACCACACATCCTGCAAGGGAAAACTCGATATTGAGACTCACAATAAGCACCTATTCCAATTTAAACAGTTCATTTTTAGTGTAGTTTCATCTCCTCCCTCATCCTTAAAAAGACAGCTTATATCTGATCAGGTAAGTACTTATGCAGTTATCAACTACTTGAAAAATACAAGGTGTAAGAACAGTAACTAAAAGCACTTCACATTGAAATACACTTGGCTTGCTGTCCGACTACATCAGATACCAAGGAAGCTACAAAATGCACTAATTTTGAGATGAGTTTCGACAGAAGATTCTTGACATCACTAAACAGAGCGGAGACTTACCATCCTCAATAGCGTTTTTAACGGCACGCAGACCATCTCTTACGGCATCCTTGATTTGTGTGAGCGTATGCTTATTCGGTCCCCTGATCAACAGGGTAACAGAGCGGGGGTTGTCACATTTCTCAATAAAGGTGTATTTCTCTTCACCCTGTAAAACAGGGTTATGTATTCATGTCATCCATTTGCTTAACCAACATATACATGTAATAAAAAAAAAGAATGGAACAGACACTTTCAGATTCAATTTTGCACTAACAGCACTTCAAGAAGTGATGAGAAGCAGCAGAACCTTATTTCTGTTTTCTCACTTTTGCAGATACTAAAAGCATAATATGGAAGTAACAATAGGAAAACACACTATGAGAAGAGCAAATACCCAAGTAGATGTTCACATACAAGTGCACACTGTGATGTGAAATGCCATCAGCCTTTATTCATGTTCCGGTGTAGCTCAAAACACTCAAGAAAAACCCATGCACACACATACCAAGACAAGAGGAAAGCTGGCATCAAGTGAGGCGTATTTAACCCGGCTTCAGCTGAAAGCTGTCGTACTCACCAGTGTGTACTCATAGACAAGCCCTGCATGTCCCAGGCAGTCAGGAGTGAGATCCTCCACGGAGTTCATGGCAGTACCGCCACATGCAAGGGTCAGTCTGAGAGAGAACAAATACAGCTTAGCACTTGCTTTATATTAAGTAAAATCTGAAGTCACTAACGTAACACTAGTATTTCAGCATGCAGAACACCACACTGCCTAAGCTCAGAAGACTTTGCTTCTGTTCATGAAAGAGCTCTTCACAAAAATAAGCTTGTAGAATTAGGTCTCCTCTATAGGTGTCTACATTTGAAGCACATTGATAGCTCAAATTCCTATGTCACTCTATGTGCTGAACTGACATTTCTATGGTTTGTACAAACTACCCCAAGTTACACCAGTAAGAGCTGAACAGATTGAAGCAGACTTTTTAGTGCAAGTCCTTGAAGGTGGGTTAAAGCCAGACTTGACTCGCTGCTTGAGTTTAGAAGAGCAAGTTCCCTCCTCTCCCCAACAAACTACCCCAAGTTACACCAGTAAGAGCTGAACAGATTGAAGCAGACTTTTTAGTGCAAGTCCTTGAAGGTGGGTTAAAGCCAGACTTGACTCGCTGCTTGAGTTTAGAAGCAAGTTCCCTTCTCTCCCCAGGAACTGACCTTTCCATGTTCCTCCTTTTAGCTCTCCGTAAAGCAACTATTCCTTCTTTCGCTAGTGCATCCAAGGAAAACGGGTCAATTCCCTAGAAACAAAGAAAGTGACCATCAGGATAAAGAAAAAGCTAAAAACATCTTCTCTCAGTCTGACACCAATGAGTAAGTTCTTCCTCAGGGCTCAAAGATCTCAAGTAGGAACTGTATGCACATATTCAGAAGTTCATCAGCCTAAATTTAATTCTTTCTGTCTGAAGACCTCTACAAAGTGAGTCAGACAGCACACAGCTTGCCAAGAAAGCCAGCATTTCAAATTAATTTTTCTCATTAGTTATACCCTTCATCTCACCTTCTGGTTGATCACAATAAATCCTTTATCTGAATCGCCACAGACTCTTCTTTTCAAGTCTATGATTTTGTTCACTCTGTCTTCAATGAACTTTCTTTCTGCTTTCACTAGCTTCTCTCTCTCTTCAGCACTTTTATAGAAGAATCCAGAGCTCACCTCTCTGAAGGAGAAAAAAAGAAAACAAAACAAAGCAGTAAGACAACTATCCTCTGTGCTGTAGAAAGGAACTTAAGCATAAGGAGTCAATCCTTTCAGCTACATTCTTAAAAAAAAACCAAAAACCAACCCAAAACGCCCAACCCCCCCCAAACCACAAAACAAACAAGAACCCCCCCAAAACCACAGAACAAACAAGAACACCCCCCCCACCCCAAACCAGCATGCGACATGTAGCTGTTCCTGCTCTTTAGTTCAGAGCTTTTCCATTTGAAACTGAATGAACTCCAAAGTATATTTAGATTTTCGCTCTAGAATATAGAATTATGCCCAAGAAAGGAAGGACTTCCAGTCTTTCTTCAATGAAACAACAAAATAAAAACCACTATGAAGCTCTGCCTCTCAAAGACATTTTCTCAGCCACCAGCTTCCCTTTTCCAAAAAAGGACTGCAGAAGGAGCATCACCTCTTCCGTTCCACCTTCTACACTACCTGCCTCGCTCTAGGAGAGTCTATGTAGTCCTTTCAGTTCTTATTTAAGCACACTTTAAATAAAAGTTTTCTAAGACAGGAACATTTTCTGCTCCTCACCTTATTGCTGTACTTACGTTTTCTCATATTCTAGAGATACATTGCAAGTAAGAACATAAGCATCTTCCACTCTTTTCTTCATGTCAGGATGACGAGCACCATGATCCAAAACCAGCCCCCTAATCAGCCTGAAAGATTAAAAAGCATTTTGTGTGTCAACTTACACACACAGAAGATACGCACTTTGTGGAAGTGCAGACTAGTCAGAGAATTGACAGTGCAACTGGCCAAACACGAACTGCCTGCGCACTTGTGTTGGGAGTAAACAATGATCATGTATCCCACTTCCAAGGGCATGCCCATTCTCACATAAAAAGCATACCAATCAGAGTGTGAAAAAGGAATTTACTCTGGCATAGTGTCTGACTGCATTAGCTACTGAGGAAAGCTAGTGCAGAATTCGTCCATGCCACTAAGGTAAATATAAAGCCTATGGAATATCCAACTAGATGACTACAATCCAGTTTCCATTTATAGAATGCTATTTTGTACTTGTAATGAACAGATACAAGCCTAAAGCATAATTGAGCCACAACACTATTACTAAGAAAAAAAGTATTTATTCAACATTGTTATGTAAAAGCCTAAGCCAGTGTTACTCTTTGCTATTCAAAAATCTCTTTTTGAAGTCAGGGAATCAAGTTCAGTGACTGGGGAACTTCTGCTGTTTATGTAATTTATGGCTGAAATCTGTATTTCTGCCTTTCTTTCACCCCTTCCCTAATAACCTCTCCAGTGGTAGCTTTAGGACACCCAAGTTCTTCTAAAAAGAAAACAAAAACGCACCGACTACTCAAACGTCAGGGCACCATTAAACTGAAGCTCAAGGATACTCATTACTTACGTTGTGTCAGTTCCTGATTTGTGCTTCATCTCCATAATCTCTACCATGTGGAGGTCAATAGGCTCATCTGGTTTTCTGACGGTCAAAACAGAATCTACTACAGCCTGGAATAGAGGGGAGGGGAACAAAAGCCCCAAAACAACCATTAGTCTTCCAAGTGCAAGTTCACACCTTTGCATCCACCCTTCACTCAAATAATAATCACAACACACTAAAACTTGGACCTCTTCACACAAAAAGAGGCAGAAGAGACATGTACACTTACCTCTGTTAGGATGTCAGCAAGCTCGGTGTGAACTTTAGTACGGAGGGATGTTCTGGCAACATCTATAAGGGTCTCCCTGTCCATTTCCTTGGTTACTTTGACCTGCTCCAAAACTTCAAGTGCTTTTTCCTTTGCAATCTCAAATCCTTCTGCTACTATTCTAGGGTGCAAACCCTAATGCAAGGAAAGAAGGGAAATCATTAGACAATAGAAGACAAAATGGTACTTTTTCCACAAATAGAACATGTGGTTTCAACATTTCATGGAATGTCAAAACATAGGGAATATGCATCCTACAAAGACAAGAAAATGTACTGTCCTTCTGAATACATATAAAAGGAATGCAAATCCTTCCAATGCAGAGGAAAAGTACAGATTATTCTAGCACAGAATTGAAACCAAGAGAACTACAAAGCACACTTGGGTGTTCACTGTGCAATATGAATGCCTGTTCTGTAACTTGTAATATCCAAAATACCCAGTATCAGGGAGGATCTCCTTGTTAACATACAAGTAAAAGAACTGGTTTAACTCACACAAAACAGACAAAAGTAACAGCAGGTATCAGACAAAACCTTATTAAAAGCTACAGTATCCACAATGAGTGGTTTTGATTTGAACAAGTCTTAAGTCCTCCTCTCCAGCTTCTCCCCATTTTACAAGTTCTGTGATGCATTCATTTTAAGCAGAAATACATATTGATTTTCATGTTTGACTTATGAGTATCAAGCATTAAACACAAAACAAGTTGAATGGTCTCAGATGAAGCTTTTAACTTGTCCACCTACAAAAGAAATACTGCATGCGTACCTCAGAAATATAGAGATCTGCCTGCTTTAGGAGTTCTCCAATGATCAAGACATTTGAAGTGGTACCATCTCCAGTGATGTCATCTTGTGCTGTTGCTACTTTTGCTATCAAGGAGGCTGTGGGGTGTTGTATTTGCTAAACAAAAATAAGAAGCTGAACAGTAAGTCTTACTGCACTGCTGCAGAAGCAAGCACTCTGAAATCAGCTACACAAAATAATTAAGGACTAGTTGATGTTTTCATGATTCACGTCAATGTAGCAGGTTTCAACAAATAACACCAATTAACAACAATGATCACTTTGACAATAGATTGATTGAATTAATCCATGAAACACTATTTTCCCGCTCAGATTATGCATCTATACACAAAAATGAGTGCCAAGAGCCAAACTAGTCCTCAACTCATTATGAACTTGACAGAGCCCTTTTCTCCCTTAGGCAAAGGATGCACAACTAGACTGTTGCTGGCCCTAAAACCAGCATGTTTAGAGCTAATTTAGGAATCTCTGCATGATCAGTACTGTACATACCCTAACTGGTTTGCTATTTCTTTGGCAGTTTATTTTACTCATTCTTATGAAACTAAAGAACATTCAACTAGTTGGTTGCTTGTCAGTTCCTCTGCCAAGCAGTACATTTGGTATTCCAGCTATGAACATCATTCGTGTCTGCCAAACTTCACAACCACCACATATGACCTTGTTACTTACACAAGTCAGTCTTTTAATTTAAGGAACACGCACATCACTTAGCATCTCCAATGGCTGACTAAAGAGTATTTTAACATAGGTTGAAGCCTATGAACCTACAGAACAGTATTCAGGTTGGTGTTTGGTGAAGAGGTTGGTGCTTGGTAAGTGTACTAGAGTGAGATAAAATCAAATGGGACCATTTATACTGCCATTTAGCTTTTTATCATTTTTTTTTTTTAAAGCACTACCTCTAGCACGAAAGAACCGATGTAATGAATTTTTCCTGTTTGCCAGGAAATCACCGCGTATATTAACATCAATAGTTTATGCTGCACTACAACAGACAGCTAGTGAAGCTAAATACTCCTCGCACAGGCTGTGCCCACCCGGGGGATGGAGGCATGCTGCGACCCGACAGCCCCGGGGCCCATGGCGTGGCCGGGCCCCCAGAACGTGAAACCCCGCGGGGCGACACCACCCCGTGTAACCTTCACCCCCACAGGGGGGAAACGGTGATATAACCCCAGACCCGACGTGAAAGTGATATGAGCTGCATCCATCACCCATATTTAAACTCCTTCCAAGCCCATAAAGAACTCGTGAAGAACTCTGCTGTCTTAGGCCTGCTCAAGTACAACAGAAGTATGCTTTCCGTAAGCAAAACAGAAGGTGACAAAAATGCCAATATAATTATTTAAACAGTATATGTTTCCTTTTTAATTGCAAAATTAGCACACAAACTTTATTCAACATCTATCAACCTGCACTTATTTACCTTCCTCCCAAGGAACATTTTCCCCTTGATGCACAGGGCTAAATGCACCACAGAAATGCAGGCCGGGGGCAGTAGGGGACGCGGTCCCCCCTCAGCCACAGGCACTCGAAGGGAATACGGGCAGGCTCCTGCCTCCCAAAGTCCCTCCACGGCTCCCACCCCCCCGCGGGCAAGAACCAGCTCACCC
>NW_009206286.1:34407-35377 GCF_000690835.1 Fulmarus glacialis | reverse complement strand
TTACCCAGCAAAGAGTACACCCATCCAAGAAGCTGTAGGTTTTCCTCACATGCATACTAGTGTGCTGACGACAGTTTTTCCCATGCAAAATTCCTTCAAGGGAGAACAAATCTTCTCATTAACTACTAATACATAAAATGAGACAATCAATAAGCAGAGAAAAGTTTTATTTGCCTGCTTTTTTTGTTAAAAGAGATAATGTTATAAGCTAATCATTCTCACAGGCTCAGCATTTAAAAAACCCAAAGTAAAAGACAGTCTTTGATTACCATGTACCTTTAATCAAAACACAGAATTAGACTGACTTACTAGCTAGTTTGTCTTCCATTTAAAATTGCAGCCACCAACATAAAGCACATCCACCTCTTCTCTGTGTTGAATGATTTCATTCCCATCACAGCTGTCCATTTTTTCCGTGATTACATTTGTTGAAAAATCACAAATACCTGTCATGGGGGTACACAGAAGTAATTCATACGTTTTGTGAGATACTCAAGTATTCCAATCTGTATTGGTGAAATGGAGACTGTTGCTTGCAACAGTAACCTCTTTAGAATCAGAGTATTTGTAAAGTGCCCTGCACTCTACATCACTGAAATGGCCTCAGTTTGTCTTTCATGCCAGAACACTGTTCACCATCTCCTAAGAGCAGAGCAGTGCATAAGTCAAATACTCATCCTTACAGGCCAAAGAAGGCAGTGACTACACTGAAGTGGTCTTCGTATTTTTGTTATCTTTTAACAGTCTAACTAACAGTAAGTCTGAACAATGTTAGTTCTGGCAGTATGAGTACAACAAGTTTTTCTGTAAATCTGGGTCCTCCAAACTTCCTTGATTCTATTTTTTTTTTTTTTAATGAGATATATTTCTATGGCAAATGCACTTGCAAGTTCTTTCATTGTATTGTCGTTATCCTTACTCCAACTTTGTTAACAAAAGAATATTTGAGACACCATGTTATCTCACTGTC
>NW_009206286.1:26400-34376 GCF_000690835.1 Fulmarus glacialis | reverse complement strand
ATTCCTGCTACTAATAGGCTTTTATGTCTTGGTCCTAAACATACCTTAGTAGTTTGCAAGATCAAATGTACTCTGTGTCTGAGCTACATAGTAAGTAAGGAGTGATGTCTTGGTCTTGCTGAGATAAAATAATAATAAGAAAAAGAAACCAAACAACAAAACAAAGTAATATATTGTGTGACTATTCGTGTGCCTGTCTGTGAAAGGTTTTCTTCAGCTAGTTGTGTCTCTTAATGGGAATGCTATAAATAACTGCCTTAAGGAAGGATTCACAAACAGGTAAGAGTATGTATGGGTTTCTGTAGTGTTGGGAGACTGAATTGTAAGAGTTAAAATTGGACCTTTTGGAAGAATTTCATCTCTGATTCTTGCAGTTGATAAATTACTATTTTGGGGAGTTTCTGATACATCTGTAGACAATATTTAATGAAGTTTTTTGTGAGACTTGTGTGAGAAAGTAGACATTTGGAGGAAGTATCCAGAAAATGAATGATCCTGCAGAACATTTGTGAAGGCAATTTCTGTTTGCCTGTTGGATCTCACATATAAAAGTAACTTCATCATATATTAATATGCGTATCTTGTTGGGAAGAAAGGAGCTGAAAAATGTAGTTTGATCCTAGAGTGAGACTTGAGGATGATGTATGAATTTATCGTGCTTTAAATAAGCTCTAAAAAAGAAGTGAGACTCTTCCATAAGTGAGTTTCTTTTCTTTCCATCTTTTCAAAGCTTGGGGGATAAGCTTCTGAAGGGCAAGATTCACAGGCCCGAAATATGAAGCCACTGGACAAGAGGAGTGCAAAAGCAAGTCAATGTCTTCTGTTGGCCTACAAAGATAAGTCTAAATGATACAGCAAGCGCTGAACTCATTCTGGATACTTTAAACAAACAACAGAAATGTGTCAGACAGAACAAGGGCAGAAAATTTTTTAGCCCAAGATCAGATTCAGAAACTGATATGCAAATGAAATTGAAGTATGGGAAGTGGTAGGAGGGCCTAACTGTAGCTATTGATATCATTTCTGCTAACAAAGACAAAAAAAAAAAGAAATCTCAAAGCCAAAACCTGATTACCTTTCATAAGTGAAATTACCAGATCTGCAGATGACAATATTACTTCAGGAGACAGAATGGCTAAGAATACCTTTCTCTGTGTTTTCACCTTTTATTCTATTTTGAAGAAAAAGCTGTTTGTTTGTTTGTTTGTTTGTTTGTTATCACGAGCTGTGTGTGGCCTGTAAGCATCTTTCTACATTGTGCAGAGGCTTTCTGATAGCTCCACTGCTTGAGCATGTTGTAATCTTCTGGTGATTCTTCCTTTGCAAGTTTGAGTTCCTAGTCACTTTCCTCTATGATCCAGAAATGGCTCAGCCTTTGAATTCTGAGCTGTCAGCCACAAAAAAGTCAAAAGGAAAGAACAGAAATCAGCTCCAGGAGTGTAGGAAAAAACTCAGGTCAAATGGAGGAGACATCCAATGCTGGGTAGCTATTGTGTTGTAGCTACCACACAAGGGAAAAGCTGACTGCAACAAGCAGTCATGCTTACTGCATGAAGAAGGGTGTCAAGTGAAGAGAAGCAAAGTGTGCGAATGGGCACGTCCTCCAGAAATGCTTGAGGTGCTCCTTCTTCTTTTAGTTTCATCTGTTTTCTTTCTTCTTTTATTTTTTGATGTTTTTTTCTCGTGTTCTAGTTTATAGCTATTGTAAAAGTTAACATCTACCTTTGCAAAAGTTTAATTAGAATTACAGCTTTGAACACACAAAGTTGATGAGATTCCAAATTCAAATGATCCCCTGAAATGAGGGAGGCAAACAGTGTAAAACAGAAAAGGAACATTCAAAAATTGGCAAGACACCCTCACCCAATTCATTCTCAGAACATAAAGGAAGGCAATACAAAGTAAATCTTCTCATGCTCTTCAGTCATTAATTTAATGTGGCCTCCCACAGAAAGCTGTTAGAATTTGAACAACCTAAGTGACATTAAAAATTGTGTTTTAGTATGTTGTTTCAAAGGGTGGAGAGGTGGTGTAACAGTATCTGCTAATATTTAACATGTTGCCTTTTTTTGTATCTCTTTGAAGGCTCAATGGTGAAAAAATATCAATTAAATTTTTTGTTGTTGCTAAAAGTTAATTCCACGTATTTTCAGCCATCTTCCTGCAAGTATGTCCGTGGAACACAGAGAATAGGGAATGGGAATAAAAAGGCAACGTTATTTTGCTTTTCCTTAGTTCCTCAACTTCAAGCAAATCCCATTTCCTTGTCTTTACTCTAGGCTTCAATTTTTCTTTTCTCCACCCCAATAATTTGTGCAGGGACTCTTTCACCTGGTGTTTGTATTTGTTAGTACACTGACCCAACAGGACGGGTTCCCCATTACTTTGGGGATCTCTAGATGCACTTTCATTCCAGTAATAACACCCCAGTTGCATTGATTTTTTTCCCCACCTAAGTCAATATTAGGAGGTTCTTAAGGCCTCGTCTTCCATAAAAGATTACTGTCAGCCTAGGCACAGTTGAATTCTGTTCTCTCTCAGATTTCACCCTTGCAATAAGAAATGCATGCTATACCCCTGTTTCTTCCAAATCAAACAGCCAAGTTTCAATGTTTAAATGGGCATTTTGTTACAATTAAATTTCACAGAAGTTTAAAGCATCAAAACACGTCACAACAATGATTTTTTTCATATTTTGGTTAGCTCTGTCTTTAATAACTGTGGTGGTGCTAGAAATGCAAACCTGTGTGATAATAACTGAGCTGCAGTATGTATCTATGAGTTATGAAATAAACCTTTCATGGTAAGTGGAAGATAGTTTAGTGTTACAATAGAAGTAGCTTGTTTTTGGTGATTTCCGAGTTACTGGTACAGTTTTGTGTTACAAGCTGCTCAAGTACAGCGTCCTTTCTGATAGAGGCTAGCCTTCAGGTGCTTTTTAAGCAATGTGTGCATTTGATCTAGTTTTGTCTTGCTGCAGCTCTCTCTTCCAGCAGCTAATTTCTAATCATGTTTTCCCCAATTCTTCCTTCCTACATGTTGAGGATGTGATTCATCCTCCTCACTCTGCTCCCTGTTGGACAAGTGGCTAGATCAAAACAACCCACTGCTAGAACCGGTCTAGTAGAAAGCCTTGATGGCTGCGTAGGATGGGGGACAATGGAAATCCACCATCTTTTTAGAAATGGCCACCCATCAGCAGAGCAAAAAAGCATGGAGCAAACTTGTTCCATTCAAGTTCCTCATAGCAGAGTTACTATAGCAGCATACCTCATGAGCATTCTCAGATATGACTCATTTGTCATTCCTATTGCTCTTCTGAATGACATTTACTACTGTTTCCCCCCCGTGCTGCAGGGGTATTTTTCTGTCAGAGTGTTTCTGTGGCATTTTGTAGTTTTCTTTTCATTAAGGGTGAGGGGGCTGTTTCTGCTGCTATTAGCCATTCTGAGTTGTGTGACGTGCTGTGAGGAGCCCAGTCCTAACCTAAAGAGTACAGTCACTTCAATAAGCAAACCTAGCAACATGTTTTTAGACCAGGAAGGGCATGATATATTGTTATACTACATTTTCTGAATCTACTGCTGTCTTAAATCCTCCATGGTATTGATTTCCTATAGTATATCTTTTTACATTGAGGAACTAAAGTAATGCTGTCCATGAAAGCCTGGCCTTCTTGAAGTCCGTGCAAAACCCTCTATTGGTCTCAGTGGATACAGGCTATCACCCTATTTTTTATTTGGAATTATATTAAAATAAGCATTCACAAAATGCATACTTTGCAATCCTGTATTGTACTCCTGGTGTTCTGGTCCTGACAGTGCTCTCTGCTAGTGTGAGAAACAGCACTTCAGAGATCCCAGTTGGCTTTCATGGCCTCTGCGGGATGATACCAGCCACACCTTCAGCAGCACAGCCAGCAGAGCAGACTGGAGCTGTTATGCATTTTTAAAAGAATGTGTAAACAGAACCAGCGGGTAGCTATGCAGTGTTTTTTGTGGTCTGTCACGAAATCATAAAGAGCTCTACTGCTTTGCCCTGACACTGCAAAAGTCTCAGAGCCTGGGCCAAGAAGCTGTCTAAAGCTATAGTTAATGTGGTAACATAAGGGTTTGAAACAAAACAAAGCTAAAGATACAATCAGTGGAAAATGTACAGTGTGGCTAGTGGCTTGCAATTGATGAGATTAGAAGGGCCCGATGTCCCTGTCTTTTAAAAAACTATAGCAAATAACACATCCTTCAAGCAGGTGTTGCCCTGCAACAAACATGAGAAATGTCACAGATTTTATAACTTCAAGACTACTCCTTCTCTTCTTTCTTCAAAAGCACTATTAAAATTATTTATGTTGGCTTCTGAAATAATACACTAAAGTAGAACTTGCACCATTCTGTTTTCTTTTGAGGCTCTGCTTTTGATTGTTTTCCCTGAAGCCAAAATGTTTAGTGGAGAAGTTGCCATCTGTTTGGTTTAGCCTAAACCTCAGCAATTTCCCTGCATGGAGAGGCATGGCTGTGCAGGGTTCTCCCTCTGTTTATTGTTCTTGCAAATTGCTGATCAAATTACTACCTGAGTTACTGTTGCTTCAGGAGACGTTGTCCTGAAGTAGTAGTTGCAAGCTCACAACATTTTTCAAAATGCATTTGAGTATAAACACGGTTCAGGAAGTCATCTATCTAATTGCTTTATGGGCCAGTAGAGACTTTGTAGATTGCATTTTAGGGGAAGCCTCTGCTATTTGGTTCAACTGTAGTGTACAGCAGTCTGCTTCCCGCACTTCAAGTTCAGCTGCACTTGTCTTCATTTTGTTGTGAAGTCAAAGGGGTTTTGTTCTGTTGTTAAGCTTTGCTTCTGACAAAAAGAAGAAAAAACAGTGTGGACATCTGCATGCTTTATATGGGGTTTTTTTTCACACGTAAAGCCACTCTGACAGAGTTGTTTGTTTTGTTTCTTAACGAACATACAGCTTCACCACAGTCATCTGTTACGCCATGCTCTTAGTAAGTAGATATTGTATGAAGACTCATGCTGTTTGCTTCTGCCCACTCTTAGACCTGCTCTATCTCAACTAAGGAGCATTTTTTGTGTCCGTTTGCTAGCATTCAAATTGTTTTTGTTGATTAGACGTTAAAGAATAATTAAGCTCATGTGGAGCACTAAAAGCCTCTTAGAATCATAGAATCATAGAATAGAATCATAGAATGGTTTGGATTGGATGGGACCTTTAAAGGTCATCTGGTCCAACCCCCCTGCCATGGGCAGGGACATCTTCAACTACATCAGGTGGCTCAGACCCCCTGACCTTGAATATTTCCAGGGATGGGAATCTACCACCTCTCTGGGCAACCTGTTCCAGTGCTTTACCACCCTCATTGTAAAAAATTTCATCCTTATATATAGTCTGAATCTACTGTCTTTTAGTTTAAAACCATTCCCCCTTGTCCTGTCGCAACAGGCCCTGCTAAAAAGTTTGTCCCCATCTTTCTTATAAGCCCCCTTTAAGTACTGAAAGGCTGCAATAAGGTCTCCCCAAAGCCTTCTCTTCTCCAGGCTGAACAACCCCAACTCTCTCAGCCTTTCCTCATAGGAGAGGCGTTCCAGCCCCCTGATCATTTTCGTGGCCCTCCTCTGGACCCGCTCCAACAGGTCCATGTCTGTCTTGTGCTGAGGGTTCCAGAGCTGGACGCAGTACTGCAGGTGGGGTCTCACCAGAGCAGAGTAGAGGGGCAGAATCACCTCCCTCCACCTGCTGGCCATGCTTCTAGGCAGTGAAGTTAGGAATGTATTACAGGAGGCCTTGGGAAGCAATGCTGCTAGGATAACTCATGATTTAGACTGTATTTTCAGGAATGGAGAGTAAGGGCACCCAGAAGCTGTAGTGCATTGGTGGGGTAGAAGGGATGAGTGCTCAGTGTTTAGGTTTCCTGAAATGTGCAGCTAGTTGGGTTTTGTTGCTCTAAGGTGAAACCTGCTACCGCATGGAAGCCCTTGATTTGAAGTATCGATATTTTGATCTGTAAAAAATTATTTTGCAATTCACTCTTTTCCCACCTAATTCCCTTCTCCTTTTGCATTGCTATGATAGTACATTGAAACACCTGCAAACACACTGAACTAATGCAATCCTAGTGGAACTACAGGCTCAGTTCCATCATGCTTTTTCACTGGATTTACGGTACAGTTGCTCCTTATTTAAATTCCTAGATAGACTTCACACTGTATTGCAGAATTGGCTGCCTGGGAGGAAGTGTAGCCAGGAGACATGCTGAGAGCACAATATTGGGAAGTGTTTCACAGCACTGGGTGAGGACAAGAGAGCAAGTGTTGAGTGTGATCTCCTACTCTGGTCTGAGATACAGGTGACTTCATTCACCTTTCTTGAACCATCCTGATTTACATTCCCGCTACAAGCAATCAGAATGAAACTGGAGCCCTCTCTGCTTCTCGGTGGGAGTCTGTGCCAGGATGTCTTCAGGTGGCAATGACTTCAGGTGCTGTGTCAGAAGCTCTTATTGCTTCGTCGCATTCCAGACTCTGTCTTGTGCATTTGTCAGGTGATGCAGGATTTTTCAGCCACTTATTGGATTAAAATGTACACGTTTTTTTGTGTGTTATGTGCTTCTTTTGTTGTTGGTTTTGTTTTGGTTTTTTAACCTTTTGGCACCAAAAATTTCAAAAATTTGCTAGAGGGAAGGTACACAGTGCCTCATATCTGAAGTGTAGAACTGAAACTGCCTGGACAGTAAAGGTTTGATTCTGAAATCCCTGAAGTGGGTTGTCTCTAGAGACATGGTATCATCAGTCAGCTACTCAGGAGTGCCTTGGTCTCTACAAGGCAGAGGCTCCTGGTCCTAGCAAGTCGGAATAATTACAACAGTGTTTCCAGAAACCTGTAATACCTACGGCAGCTCCAGCACTGCACAAAAGAGTTTTTTTATCTGAACAGTCTGGTGGCAAAACATCCAAATATCCTTTAGAAGTGTCCCCTCATCTTTGGGGCAGATTGTGAAACCACAATGGAATCCCCAGGATAAAATTTTATTCAACATAAGTCTGGCCTTTATCTAAAGGCTACAACCACATTCAGTGATTGGGGTAGATGGTCTTCGGCTGGGTCAGTGCAGGGTTTCTAGCAGCTCTTTTAGAAGTATACCAGGACTGTGGTTATGTCCTCTTGCTACAGGGGTTGTAAGGAATAGGATTCCTTCTTTGCTCACTGGTATCAGCTCTGACTAGTCTTGCATTCTGAGTGTATGGGAAGAAATAGATCCCAGCATCTGTGCTTAGTTAAAATTTAGATGGCTTTCTTCTTCCTGTTCCCCCCCTCCTAAATATATTATGATTAGCACTGATTTTCCTTTAGTCACCAGGTATGCCAGACATATTAATTTCTGGTATCTCTGTACATGCCTTGATTTATGTCATGTTGTCCTGAAATCAACCTGGGATGCTTCTCATAGGACATTATCTGCCAGGAATACCTGACTAAGTTTTATGTTCTGTACTACTTGTCAGTAGACAGGTGTGAAGAAGTGAGTGTGGATCAGGGATTTTTGGAAGGTATTTTGCTGTTGCTGATAATGATGACAGTGGTAGAAAACAGACTCACAAGTTGCAGCTGAATTTGTAAGCCTATGTAATCATAGTATTCTGGTCCCAACTACAAAATTACTGAATATTTTCTAACTTATTTGGAAGAATTACAATATGAGGAAGTAAAAAGCAATAAAAATATAATGTATGCAACAGAACTTGTGTAATGTGTGACAAGGCCCTTAAGCATAGCCCCCATATATTTTGACTTTTTGATATGAATACTGCAATAGAGAAAAAGTATTGTGATTTTTAGGAAGTGGTTGATAGTTGCACTATTTATGCCAAATTTCAGCTTGGCATGGTGCTGATGTTACATGATGATAAACTTTGGAGAACACAGGAGACAAACGTTTCTATCTTGCCCTCTGTCCATGTTTCTT
>NW_009206286.1:0-26369 GCF_000690835.1 Fulmarus glacialis | reverse complement strand
TATTTTGCCCTCTTGCCCTTTTTTTTTTTGTCCCCCTTTTTTTTTTTTTTTTTTTTTTTTTCAGTTCCAGATTGAGAGTTTGGTAGATTGGATTCTGGCCAGAATTTGGGAATGAATTGTAATACTTAAGCTTAAATTCCAGTTTCTGCTCTAGTACTATCAGACAATTTTTATTCTTAAAAGGTGAGAACATGGGTTTCGGCACCACCACATCTGCTGAAAGTGAAGGGAGAGTGGTAACATGAATACATCTTTATTTCTACCTGATGAGAGAATTCTAGAAGAGGATACACTTTTCCACATTTATAGATTTCCTGTATATAAAATGTGTTTGAAAATTTGCATGTATGCAAAACCTTTTTCAGATAGATTTATTTGTCCTATCAAGATGCTTTTCTTCTTTGTTTATTTGATAGTTTGAAGTACGAGGGCGTTTTCTCAGTGAATTCAGTAAACCCAGGATTTTCCTTAAGTTCCATAAACTTGAAGAAATAAATGGCTAAATTCTAGAAATTAAACACCTTGAAAATATACATATCTCTGACTAGATCTGAAACTCTTCAGCAAATTGTATGGAAACAAACCAAATCCCCAGTGCATTAATAAATACCTGAATAGTAAAACTATTAATTAAAATTATACAATTCCACATTTAAAATAACTATTCATAGACAAAGCATTATTCAGTCTATTTTGTCAGATTGGCTGTTAACTTTGTTGTTTTTGTGAGACAAGGCACACGGTTTCTGTTTCTTCCTCCCTGCAGAATCACTGCGTCTCTTCTGCTCCTCTCCATACTGCCTCTGCAACCCAGCCATCCCGTCACTAACAAGTGCAGGGGCTGCACTCCTGCTGTGCTGCTTTCACTTCCTTGGAATTGAATCTCATCATTCCGCTGCTGTAAAAACATGAGGCTCTTGGTTTTAGTGAAAGTAGGATCAGGCAAGAAGTCCTCTGAGTAGGACATCCATTAGCAATGTCTTTCTTCAGATACTGGAAACTAGCATATTATATATTGTGACGCTAGTTGTTTTCTCCCATGCTGGAAGATGTCTGCATCTGTGTTTGAGGTGGTCCCTTTGATACTGACGTCCAAGCTCTGTAACAGTTAATAGAACTTTGAGGAAAAATCCTTGTGATTTGGAAGTTCAGGAGAGTCTTACTTTAGTTTTTTTGCAAAGCTACGCGTTTAACATTTTGCGTTTGAAGCAAGCAGGCATTCATACCTGGAAAGAGCCTGCATGCATCTGATACCACTGCTCCATTTACCAGGCTCCTGGAGTCAACTGGAGTTTCGTAAGTCGCAGCTGTCCGTTACTGGCTATCTGTGCTCAGAGATTTTCTGTTGATAGATATGCAATTTACTGAAAGTAACTGCTGCTGAAGTAGCAGTAGTAGTTACTGCTTGATTCAGATGCTTGGCTGGTATTTGCATGCAGCATTCTGGTTCACGTGCCTGAGCCTGCGGGCATGCCTCAGAGTGCTGTTGTGCCTGCCTGTGCATGGCTCAGACAGCTGGATCCCAAGGGTTGCCATGGAATAAACTAGCATGCCCAAAGCGTGAAAGAGTTGTTAGCACAAGCAAGAGTGCAGGCAAAACAGTTCCTGTGAACTGCAGAGCTGATGAAACTTGATTTTCTTAAGATTTATGTCCTGCATGGGACCACTGGGGTAGAGTACCTGATATCTAATAGTAGGCTACGATCCCTTTTGCAGTCTTTTTCTTGCCAGAACACTAAATCTATCTCTCCTCATTCCAGCTGATTTTTGATGTAATTTTAAGAAATTAACATTATTTGGATTCCTACTTTTTTGTCAAACTGTAAGCTGGCCAATAAGTTCAGCACTTATTAGTGGAGACACAGGTAGACAAGTATATCTAGAATATGATCATAGAAAACCTTATTTTTTTAGGAAATCACGCTAAGAATAATTTGCGCTTTGAATGAACCAGAACTCTTCGATGCAGGAAAATTTGCAATGGGATCTGCCTTGGATGTCATTATGAATGAATGTGTCAGGAGGAGGTAGAAATACATAAACTCAAAATGGAGAAGGAAAAGAGCTCCATGTATTACCAACTGCAGATGGCAGTTCCACAAAGTCAGTAATTTTTACTCATGGTTGTGTATTACATTATTACAAAGAGCACAATTATGTGGAAGGTGATTTGAGATTAAACTTGCTTTTCTGAATTGCCTGCAAGTAAGGCATAATGCAGGGCACTTTTCTGCAGTGTAAATGGATGCTTGCTTCTGGGTTTGGTTTATGTTTTTGCAGGGTACAGAACTATGGCAATCATTTTAAGGATGTTATATTTCTGGAAGTAGCTTAGAAGTACATTTTCAAGCATACTTTTTTACCCCTGTGTTCGTTCTGTCTCTTTAGACTTGGGGAAATATACATTTATGTATATACATGTAGATAAAAACCTTTTTTATGCCATTCACAGAAAATGAAAATCTAATTTTGCTTATAAAATCTCTTTCATGGCAGAAAACACCTTCAAGTCAACTAATTTTATCAGTGAACAAAAGCTCATGGCAGACCCCAAAGGCATTATGCGCCGCTAAAATGACCAGATCTTTAGATTTGAGAATATTGTTTATTTTCCCCCCATAGTCCAAACAAATAGTAATAATGAAAGACTGAAGTGATCAGTTTGCTGCTTTTTTTGTGTGTGTGTGTGCATTCAAACATTGCTTGGTGTGTTTCTGAAATTTCCACACAAACAGCAAAATGAAATTGCTAATATTGGCCAAGACCATGTACCTTCTATGCAAATTAATTCAGTTCTAGGAGGTAGAAAATGTGAGGTCCTTTTGGTACGGTTTTCTTTTTTTCTGTGTTGATTTCTTAGATCCTTTGGGTTGTTTTCAAGGTTTGTTTAAAGAAGGTTTCTGCAACAGTAATAGAAACTGCGTAATTCACTGTGTTAGTACTTGCTTCAAGCTGCATGCTGACTGTGCTTTCTGTGAGTGATGATCTTATTCATAGGGTTTTAATTCCACTCTAATCCTAACGTGCCTGAGTAGCACTTCTTTGGGTAAAATCTGCTCTCCCCTTCTCCCACCTGATTGTTTTTTTTACTTGTGTCTTTTAATTTTCAATTAAGAATTCTTTTGGGAATAAGGACCTGGACTAAAGCCAGTTTAAAGCCATTGAAATCCTTTTCACTGACTGCAGTGGGCTTTGGATCAGACTATAAGTGTATTAAGAAATATTTATTAGTAGGTTGTATGTATAGCACAGTTATCTAACACAATAAAACCAGTGGCCACCTAGTCCAAATGAGACTGAAATCTGCATTACTAACCAAAGGGAAGCTCAGCTGGTTGCAGGAAATATTTTTGCTTTTGTGGTATATCCTCAAACAGAGAAAACTTTTCTTGTTAACATCAGTGCAGCCTGGTGAATATCAAAACATCGTATTGGCAGTTTAATTACCTTGGCACAACAGAACCTTTATCCACAAGTACCCATCACAGGAATATACCTATTGAAAGGAGACACTTGTGCCTGCATCAAACCATTTGCTATAATACATTGGTGGATAACGCTTAAATTACTACCTGTCACAAGATGAAACCTGTTAAACCTCTTGTAAATCAAATGGTAAATTACAATAATAGGTTTAGCTGTTTAGGGAAAAGATACGTTAATCTACAACATGATGGAACCTTTTATTTGTAGGTTTTATGAAAGAACAAATGTATAGGAGATAAAGATTTTAAAGAAATCACACTGGTTACTAGCTCTTCAGACGTCTCTTAACTGTTTGGTGAGAAGCATGTTATTCTGCGTGTGATTCACTAGATGGCAGAACAAGATAACCTTGCTCAGACAGGCAGTAAGGGAATAGGCTAATTTCTAGGGATTGAAACAAAAAACTGGAGTTACAGTGAAATTGAACAATTTGGGATAAAAGGAATAAGAAACTGAAAAAGAGACAGAAAGTTTGTTTCCCCTTGATAAAAAAAAAAATTAACAAATTTAGATTCTTAAACTGCCATTCCAACAAGTACAATACAGAATGGCTAAATTGCAGATGCCAGAGTGTGGAAAAGTGGAGTCTTTATTTCTGAGAGACAATGGAGCACATTATAAAGAAAATAGCTTGACAGTAATTTCTCCTTGTCTGTTTTTAGTGAAGACCCATATGTTTGAATAAGAACTTTCTTCATTGTCTCTAGCAGCTTCTCCTTCAGATAGCTCACTGTATTCATAACCTTAAAGCTCTGTTGCAAGAAAATGGATCATGAGAAAGAGAGATTGAAATGGCCCTCGGGGTCATATTTTTATCTCAGCAACACTAGTGTTAATCCAAAGTAAGTGTGAGCAGAATCTACTCCATTATGTAATACCGTTCATTCTCTTGTCAATAGAGGATCATTTCCTGTAGTGAATTTTCTAGCCATTTGTCTAGCATAGCTTTAAATGTCACCAAACAACTTGTTTTCTGGCATGTCCTCTGGAAGACTAGTCTACAGACAAAGAAAATGTCTGTGACATCTCTGACTTCACTCCAGGATCAAGTACCAGTAAAATGTGCTTTCTACAAAACACATTTTTTTCCTCTCAGTCCATGAACATACCATTGCATCTGTATCCCACTCTTCACCTTGTTATCAGAACTGCTGAGAGGAATGCAACTGTGTAAAAAGCAAATAGCTTAACTGTATCAGTATTGCAAAACTTACAGAGCACACAACCCTAGACTCAGACAATGATATTGGACTGTGAGTGTCTTTGGCTTTTTGAAATTGAAAAATTAACTACTTCACAAGATTTCCACAGAAATTTTGATTAAGTTTTATTCTGCAGTCTGACAAAACTGTGATCTGCTGCAGTCTAGTCTGATTCCAGGTAAGAAAAGTGGGTAGAAAATTAGAGAGGATTTTCTCTCATAAAAAGTCTTAAAGTACAACTGAGATAGAAAAGACACCAGTTAACCAAACAGCAAGATATGAAGCTATACCTGTCAAACTGCTTTTATGTACTGTGAAGCTCTTGGGCGAATAACTACATTCAGTAGCTTTTGTGTTCCTGGAACATCTGTGTGTAAGATGGAATTTGTGAAGCTGCGTAGGAGATTTGAATTCTTGATTCCCGCAAAAATGAGAGGGAAGTCAGGTATCACCATTATTTACCAAATACTTTTAAAAGTTGCCTGTAAGGTTGAGTTTCACCCTATTTTTGAATGCTTCTATTCCAGTTGGAAGTGTGACATTTATAGTTTGTATTTATTTATTTTTCACAGGTATGGGAAAAAAGGAAAAAAAATCACAATTTCCAAGTAGGCTTTATCTACATATAGCTATAGAATACTGTTCTGTTTGTGAAAATCTCCTTTGTCTTCATACACTAATACTACCACATAATTTACATGGAAAAAGCAGGAGATTTGCATATAAATTGCTATTTTTCATAATACACTCAATTCTTCTGGGCCATACATAGACTAAGATTTAGACCATAGGTAGGAAAGCAAGCAGTTCAAAGAAAAAGATTCTACATTCTGGAAGGACAAGGTGATTTTAAAATAACGATCAAAGTAAATATTGTTGGAGACATTTTCCTCCAAACTGGCTTGTAACTGTTCTCATAGTTCAATCTGCCCCGTTTGAATCCCTAAAGGACCAAGCTACCAGCAGGATTGTAGAGGGCTGCAAATGTAGCTTCATTCTTCCACTGGCTAAAATAGCCTTTTCTATTCTAGTAATTCATGGATGTCCTCAGTTTTGCAAACTGTAATGTGCAAATAACAAACTGTAATTTGCAAATAATTACATTCAGTAATTCAGCTTCTGGTTAAATGTTCTTAATACCTTGCAAACCTGCAGTCTACTAGAGAAAGTCTAGGCATTGGTGCAGATCTGTTTTATAGGTTGTAACCTCTGAAAAGATCCTTCTGTTTATTAAACTTGAATGTTGGGAAACTCAGGGTTTTTGTCACTTTAGAAAAATGTGAATGAGTGGAGCTGCATGACATCCTGGAGTAGAGACAAACCACCTGTGGCCAAGAGGACTGTCATGGCAGGGAAGTCCTCAACACTTATGGGTAGCCATAGCTACAATTTTTATTTGGCTATCAAATGCATGTAGAAAACACTGTAAAAGTCATAAATGTCCCAGAATAATCCAGCTCTGTGAGTGAAAAAAAATTTTTGTTAGTCATTTGAGAGAATTTGATGAGGCAAGGGCAATCCAGCCCTGAGCTTAGACAGGTAGCTTGCTGTTGAGGGGGCAAGGGATTTGTAATTTTCCTAGTCGTCTGTTGCGTTCGGTGTACTAATGGGGCGGTGGGTTTTTAGCATGCCTGCTCTCCGGCAAAGCAAATGAATGTAAAATTTGTCGCCAACGCAAGGAATAGACTTGTAGAGGAGTTGAAGCAGAAAAGAAAAACTAGAACACTTCTGAAGTGAAAACTTTACATGTCCCATTTGAATTTCAAATACCAAGATTGTACTTAAGCCACAGGCTTAACGGGCTAAGAAAAGTGTGTCACAGATTGAAAGGAGAGTTTCTCACCTACATGTACTTCATGTTTGTTTATAGTCAAATGGTTAAGTGGAAGTCAGAATTTGAGTTTAGAGGATCGATCCTGTATGAGTAGTTATTATTTCTACACAAAATCACCAGTTGCTTCTATTTCTCTTGTCTATGTGGATCTGAAAACTGTTCTGATAACTTCATCTTTGACAGGAGACTGTGTGTACCATTTCTAATAGAAAATAATGCTTAACACACCCTTGCTTTAATTTGCAAATAATTATATGATAACTGTACTGTCATCCTCTTTTTGCAGTATTTTCATGGATGCTTGTGGTATTACTGTTTATGGATAAATGTCAGAATGACGTATATTAATGTTTAGGACTAGGCATGTTTCAGCAAGTTATCCCATTTATTTAGATATGTAGCTTCAAGGGCAATGTGCAATTTTTAACTGAGTTAATAGAAAACAGTCAGAAGTACTAAAAATAGCTCCAATGCCGTGGTGGGAATGATTTCGCTGTATGATAATTGACAGGAGCTATAGGGGAAACTATATGGAGTATTTGTCACAAAACGTGCCATTATGTGAGACTGTGTGTTAGATTATATTGACATTCAGAAGTAGTTTATTTTTGCCCACAGGCCTGCAAATGTTTCAGCTTTCTCAGCTTCAACAGGGGCTACTTTTTAACATACAGGGGAGTTCAGATTTTCTTCCACAAATTTAGCAGTGGACTTTTTTGTTGAATCTGATTTATGGAAATGACAATAGAGATCTGGCATATTAATATCTGTCATTTAAAAAAGAAGATGTAATTTGGGAAACTCTTGGTCAAATTAAGACCAAATTTTCATAATATACTGAAGGCCTAATCCCTGATATGGCATAGCAGTTCTGAAGGCAATGGAATAGAATTTGTGAAATATTGGTAGTAAGTTGTCTTGTAACTACCAAAAAGTAAAAGCTTTAGAAGTTTATTTCTTCGGAAATTTCTAATCTGATCAATTAATTCTTTTAATTTGATGAATTAGTTGTTTTATGATAATAAAATAATTAACCAGAAACCCAGCTAGTAGCCGTTATTTCTACTGCTACCCACCTACATGGATTTCAGCATGGTTTGAAACATCAGTTTCGAACTGAGAATCTGCTGCACTTTCAGATAGGCTGTCACTATTCTAATTGCTCACTACACTGAAATACAAACTCATGCATACAGTGAACAACAGGAAACTGAACATTAATGAACACCAAAAACAGATTTTTAAAATGTTTTTGTCATCTTTCTCCTGTAAGCTCTGTCTGCTGCCATATCTGGCAGGGTCTTTGAGTGACAGGGCTAATCTGCTTCCAACTCTGCCCTATCTGGGACCAGTCTTAAGATCTATGGGAATGTAATTACCTTTGAAACTTCCACACCTTTTCTGTATTTGGTTTAAATTAGCTAGCAGATTCAAAGACTATTAGCAAGAAGACAGCAGAATCACACAAGTTCTATTTCATTAAGAAGTCAGGCTCAAAAAAGCTAGCAAATTGACTTAAACCGGTTTAAGAATGTAACAAAAAAAAAGTTTATAGGTCTTAAAGTTAGAGGATTTAAAATCTTAATCCTTTTCACTTGCTCTATTTATCCGGCTTTTTTCCCAACAGAACTTCTTTGTATCTTGCCCTAGAGATTAACAAAAAGTTATCTCTGCTAGGATGTATTTGGGAACATGATCTAGCAGGAACACAGAATATCTGGCTCCAGTTCCCCTCTGCTATAAGGAAGTCACTTTACCTTATTTTCTCCATTGTAAAATGTTGATAATGGTTGTGATGTCCTTTGTAAATATTTTATTTGTGGCAAGTCCTTTACAAGCATCAAATATTATTGTATTGTTCGTAGAGAAGGCTATGGAGCTCCATCCAACAGTACCTACAGTTTTTGGGAGCTTAAGAGACATGTTGTATGAATGTGGCACTGAGAAAATCCTGAAGCTCCTTTTAAACTTTCTGTGCATGATTTTTTGATTTGGTGGCAAAAAAAAAAAAGCCTAAGTGAGAGAGCATATCTGGTAAATGCAGACAGCTGGCTACCTGGGGTTTACAAGCTCAGATTCTCTTGTTCTGGCTGGGTCAGGAATCCGCTGCCTTACTTTTTCTGTCTTAAAGTTCCAAAAGGCCGCAATCCATCACTGATGTCCAAGACCTCTTCTACTTGAAGTCATATAAAAGAAAGAATACAATCTGCTGAAATGGCTTTCTTCATCGTGTTATACATTGCAGTTGTTCACAGCTTGGTGATAGATTTGCTGTTTCCCCACCAGGGAAACTTCACCGTCTAAGACTGCCTTAGACACACCGGCCTCCAGGTGGGGGAAGAAGTGGGACACTGACTATTTCCATCTTCGCAACCCTTCAGTAGTTTCTGATTCCCTTTTTGTTCACTCGCCAGGAGGTCACACGGCTGGAAAGAGAGAAAGATTTTGCCTCACAGCTCTATTTAGACCTAAGCCTCGTTAGTAAAAATAGCATTCCTCACAGTTGCAGGATAATGTAACATCATAAATAGAGCTATCAAGATTGTCAGGCAGCCTTTGTGGTTGTCAGAGCAGTGATGTTAAAAGAAAAGGGTTTTTTTTGTTGTAGGTTTTTTTTTTTTCCTAAATAGCTCTCCTCAAACTGTCAGGAGAGCACCTGGTGAAATGAAGCCGTGCTTTTGCTGTGTAGCTTTTGTTCTCAGAGATGTTTTAAGTAATAAATATGATGAAATAATTACATAGAAAAATAACAACTTCATTTCCATCAGAACACTAAGGGGTGGTTGTGATTCTTCAAAATGTCTTGAATACTTGAGGAAATAATTACAGCTGGAGCTACAGCTGAAATACTCTGTGCAGTATCCCAGTATCTGTGGATAGTAGAGGCTGTGTAGTACCTGTAAAAGCAGGGGGAGTGAAGGTTAGATGCTCACGCTAATTACTCTGGAAATGGTTCATTGGGAATGAATCGCCTCTCATCTCATCAGCATTCAGCAGCACAACTGCTGGGTAAAAAGGAAACAAACACTCGGAATTGCAAGGAGAGGCAAAAAGGGCCGTTTTTTCTGTTGATGTAAATCAGGGTGGTTTTACAAGGAATTCACTGGAACTTGGAATGATTTATGCCTGCCGAGGACCTGGTCTGAAGGAAGCAGCTGGAACAAAAGTTAGTTCTTAAGGGGGCTGTGAGGTGTCCCTGGAATCTCTGCAAAACCAAGCAGTGGGTTTCTGGCTGCCAGGGACCTGCCCACATCTATGTATGATTTATCAGTACATAGATCATTTGGTTATTGTTTTCTACAAATGTAGACTCTTGCATCATTTGCCTTATTGGCCTTACTGTTAAATCCCTAATCCTAGCCCCAGAGCTATTTGTTCTTAATTCTCCTCACAGGAGGTGGTTGTGGCTAAAGAAACAGCAAGGGTAGAAACATGGTGCATAATATAATCGCTAACTACAGCTGTTCTGTGCTTTACTATCTTTACCACAGGTTTTACATTTTATGAGGGTGATTCTTGCCCCTTCCACCCTTCTATGCTACCTCCTTCCTGCTGGCCACAGGATGTCATAGGAATGCAAAGCTAGTGGGAATTTAAAGACCAATGTTAAAGCTGCTGTAATACTTCTGGAATAAAGGTACAGAAAACATTATGAGGAGTTTGTTTCTCTATGGTGCAGTTGACTGCTGGTAGAGCAGGTTCCCAATACTAGGTACCTCTTTGCCCTCTTCCACTTCTATGCGTACAAAAAAGGGTCTTGCTTTGTGGCTGGAGCTTGTGCCTGCTACTGTGAGTAACAATGAAGGAACCTCTTGCTGTGACCTGCTGCTCTTAGGCACAGTTTGGTGTGACCCAAAGAATTTGTAGTATGCCAGAAGCAAGAGAAATCTCAACTGTTTCTTTTTAATACTATTCAGTGGTATTTTTCCATTTTCTTAAACTGACTCAGCAGCGAAGCCCTCTGGAAGTGTGTTTTGGATGACTTGGAGTAGTTTTCTAGTTCCATAACAGCTATTCTCAATAGGCTAAAGACTAAGACAGAATGTTTGTGGATATTGTACACCATAGAGTGTTGCTGTTGGCATAAGATACAGCAGTGGCATAAATCTGGTTTACAGCATAAAAGGTTGTAGTGAAGGACACAGAAGTATGGCAGGCCTCATTACTGTCACAGAAGTCTGTCTCTGCAAAATTTATGGTGGTCAAGGTTTTGTTAGCAAAATATGGAATGCTTACTATACTAGGGTAAGACAATGAATTTTTATGAATGTTTTCTTGCTGAGGCGAGAGGTGTGATATATGTGTATGCTTCTGGAGGAATGGTCTTCTCGTTTCATGAGTTCCGGACAGTTTGTGTGACAAACAGAAGAGAGACAGTTCTGCTCTCTTATGTCAGCGATGAAAAGGTCAAGAACAGCTCACACTCTCAGGGCTCAGATATGCCTTGCAGACCAGCCGCTAGCCTCTACGGAGGACAGTATCCCACAAACTGATGAGTCACAAGATAGGTGAAGACAGTTTAGGGTGTTGCACATTGGACAGCTAATGTGGAGCACAAATGCTTTTTATTGGGCTTTGTTATTTTCTCTACAGTTAAAAATAGACTTTTGTTTGCTGTCCCGATTCCACAAAGTCAATCCTTCCTTTCTTTAAAAGTTACACATAGTACAGCTAAGCATTAGAGATTTGTAGGGTTAGTTGCATTGTTGGAGACTAACACAAAAATGTCAGGGACTTAATAGCAGACCTGTAAGTGATATGGTGCCTAGGACAAACATTCGACCATTGGAATGTGCAGCAACATCCTAAATAGAAATTATTTAATTGGTAGAAAGATAAATTAAATTGATTCGTGTGTCAACTGATATTCCTGGTTTCTGCTGTTAAGTTCTTACGAATAGTAACTAGCTGTAATTTAGTATAATGTACCAGAGTGAAAGTAATAAAATATAAAGGCTTCTTTCCATCCTTTCAACATCCTTCATGCTAAGGTCAGTAAAGCTAGTGGCTTTGTAATTATGGCAGGGAGATATAGGAATGAAAATATTGCGGTTATATTGATGTTTGTTAATAATTAGATGAATCAAAGAGCTCGCTCTTAAAGAGCAGGAAATCCTTTCATGAGGATATATGTTCTTAATACAGGAGAGGTATTAGGGCGTTTTCCTCATTCCTCCCCTTCTTTTCCTCCTCTCCTCTTGTCATTCCCCTGCCAAGTTCTTTCATGCCTTCATTTTGTCTGAACGTGACTTCCTCTTAATTCAAAATACTTCTTTTCTGAATGAGTCCTTGATGCCAGTATAACCTTGATTTCCACCATTTGGGTTAGTTAACTTTTTAGAAGGGAATGGGAATTCGAAGGTGAGGGAAGGATTTTAACTGAGCAGAGAAAGAAGAATCCATTTTAAGGGATTTCAGAAGTAGATTGAGCTGGTTTGCAGTTCAAAACACCTCCCTCTTGATGCCTTAATGGCATGAAAAAAGCCTGTTTTGGAGGAATACTACCTACTTGACTACTGTGTAGGTTTTGGTTGCGGCTTGTAGAAATTACGGATTTGGGTTTGGGTGCTGCCCAGACATAGTCTTTCTTTCAGTTACTGTCATTGCAGTGTAGAGCATTTGTGGTGTTAATTTGTGGTCGCAGAACAATGGTTTCTTCTGACATGGGTATGTAAGAGGAAGATGATTACCTTACCACCAGGTGCATCCACCTGTTGTTTGATGCACAAGTGTGTGCTTTCTTCAGAGACGTATTTGCAAATGTGTATATGCATGAGCATAATTTCTTTCCTTGGATGATATTTTTGTCCCATTTTATTTCTTGTCTGTGGGAATGGATGTGCACAGTGTTTGTGGAGAGGTGAAGTAACTAGCATAAATGAAGGAGAATGGGTCTGGCCTGTTCATGTTGGAAGTGTTCATACAGATGTCATGCAAACCTAGAGAATAACTTATCTAACCAATTGCATGTCACATGTACAAATAAGCAATATATGTGGCAACACAGCAACCCATGCCTGAGAATTCAAAAAACTATAATGCTGTTTTAAAATGAAGTGGGTCAATCTGTCTCTAAGAAGAGAGACTGCTTGCACAGAAGTGGCTAAAAATGTCAGATAAACTGTTCACTAAAAATGTTTGCCCTCCTCTAGCCTTCTTTCCTTGAGCATGTATTTCCCACTAATGAATTTTTATGAAAGCTTCATATACATTTATAAATGAACATACTGCTTGAACCTGGGGGCTGTTTTTAGCAGGACTCTCCTCATCATAAGATAAAATTCTTCTCATTCCTTTATTTAATAATCTGCGCATTAGATGCTAGTACAATACTGTCACTCATTCAACAATGGGAAACAAGGAGAAAAAAAAAAAGTTGACTGCAAGTGGTGTTATTTTATTGACAGGGAAGCACCAACTTGGATTCCAAACCACTGCTGTCTTTTTTTTTCTTTTCCCTTGTGGCTGTACGCAACATCTACTGCTCCTTTAAGCTCCACAGGGGAAATAATGAATGGTGGACATGGAATTCACACTGGATACATGCTGGGTCATGAAATAATAGAATGGTGGTCGTATGATGAATAGAACATCAGGGTGAAAATAGGGAGATCGGAAGGGATTGGTCTTCTTTTGAGCTTGCACAGAAGGTGTGTGCTGTAATCAGTGAGGTTTAGTAATTAAGTTTTTTAGACACTATTGCCTTAGAGAGCAGACAGCTAATGTTTTAGCTGTGGTATGCAAAGTAGGGGTCTCAGTGCTGAAGTCAGGAATTAGCAAACTGGTGCCTGGTCAGTAGTCTGGGTCTGATCTAGTCAGCAGACTCTAAGTTAATAGAGTATGTATATCCATATTCTTTCCCTGTTATGGTTAAATAGTAAGTAGCAGAGGGAATCTCAGTCCCTGTCACCTAAGTGCAATTGCATTACAAGTAAGTTGTGAAGCACATAATCTATTTTTTGTTTGGTTGTTTTTTTGGTAGAACAGTTTAGTGTTGTAATTAAAAGTGCAAAGATAGAAAGCAAAATATTGTCATTTTGCAAACATGTGGAAAACTAGAAACACTAGAACATTTCACAATTTAAGTCACTTTGAACCAACTCAGTATTTTTTGCTCATGGATTTTGCTGAGCTTGTCAAACAGAAAGAAATGACGTTTAAAACCTTAACGGTGAAGCAGCTGGAAATTGCTGGGCAACATAATGAGAGGAAACGGCCTCAAGTTGCACCAGGGGAGGTTTAGACTGGACATTAGGAAAAAATTCTTCACTGAAAGAGTGGTCAGGCCTTGGAACAGGCTGCCCAGGGAAGTGGTTGAGTCACCATCCCTGGAGGTATTTAAAAGACGTGTAGATGAGGCGCTTAGGGACATGGTTTAGTGGGCATGGTGGTGTTGGGTTGACGGTTGGACTTGATGATCTTGGAAGTCTTTTCCAACCTTAATGATTCTATGATTTTTTCTGTTCTATAATAGTTTCATACATACAGTGTCACATCATTTTAATGGCTTTTTTAATCAGAAATATCTTTTGAGAGTTCACCAAACCAATTTTGGAGTTCCAAATACAAATTTAAATCTGGCAAGGTCATCTTTTATTGCTGTGATTCCAAAGAATGTTTCTTTATGTGTTTTAAATTAGTAGTCCATATAATTTGTGAATATGTTATGGGGAAGAAGGTATCCTTTGCTTTTTTCCGCTAAAATGGGGAAATAAGTGACTCCTTTTGGTATTTTTTTATTTTCTGTTTTGTTTTGGTTTTTTTTGGGGGGGTGCTAGTAAAACAAGAGACTTGATAAATTCAGTATGAAAATAAAAACTAGGCACTGAATGCAGCACATTTTATGCTGCGCTTGAAGAAACATGTAATGACTATTGAGAAGGATGTGAAATGAAGCATGGTTGGGTGGTTAGCTCAAAGGACTGAGTCAGGACTCTTCAGCCTCTATTTCAGAGTGACAGCGACTTTCTCTCTGACCTTGGTCCACTTGCTTGGGTGCATGAAATTACGTACCTGGAGACTTTACTCCTTCAAGTACACGCATATTGACTGACTCCTGCAGTCACACAGGGCCCCACAGACGTCAGTCCTCATGGCATAAATGTGCAGAAAGGTGTGTGTTTTGTAGTGTTTCTTACTGTGTGACAAAATGCTGTAAGTCAGTGCTACCTGTGTCTATATTACGCTTTCAGCAGTGGACAATCAAATAAGCAGACGGCATCACAGAAAAGGGGGAGAAAGCATTAATACAGAGTTATTTTAAATAGGCTCAATGTCCTAAAATTTGCATAATTAAAAATCTGTTATATATATACATACATACGTACATTGTGTATGTTTTATAGTTTCTGGGTTGGAGTGAAAACCACTGGACAATTTGGAAGAAAAAAATTCAATAAAATTCTTTTTATCAGCTTTGGAAAGCTTCACATAGACTGCTTCACAGAGAAGACACCCTTTATAGCTGTGTGTCTGATCTGGGATTTTTGAAAACAGTTCAGTATTCGCATTACTTTCAGTGAGGAGGGCTGAAGCCCCATATGCAAGCTGGGATAGCTCTTGATGCAGATGAAACAATATCAAGGTCCTGGATCCTAGTCTTGCTGTTTCATCATTAACTTAAATCTTGTAGACCTGCCTGTGTGGGAGGAAATGGTACAACAACACTAAACTGACATCTCTGACTTGATGGGCTCCACATTTTACAGCAGTGGATCCCAAACTAAAAGTTACACCAGTTATTTCAGAGAGAGGGGTAGGAGAAATAGGCGAGAGGTAGGTGCTAAGAGGACAAGTTCTGCTGTAGAATGACTACAGGCTACTCTCTGAAAAGGTAGCAAATTGTAGGGCTAAGAGCACCACACTGCCTAATTCCCAATGTGTGTGCTGAGGAGGTAAAATGAAGAAGGTGAGAGAAGAGAGACTGCCAAGAATCGCTGTTTTAGAGGAGGTACTGCATTTTCATCCTCTTGGTAGGGCATTCAGAAATTATGTCAAAGCCCAGCAAAGATTGACAGGTATTGACAGTAACTTGCAACAGCACCACCACCAAGCTTTCAGTTCTGACTCAAATGTTTTCATAACTGCAGCTCTTCCTGAGTCATAAGAAATGTGTAAAATATATGCATGGAAGGCCAGCATTTGAAAACACATACAGAGCGCACCATAATTATCTGAAGATAAACTGCCAGATATTGTGATGGAGTGTTTTAAGTAGATTGATTTCCTCAACTGACAAGCCTAGGTTGCTGATCCCATTTACATGAGCATAAAATCTGAATTACTGTCTCCTGTCTGAATTTACACATCCAGAATTTTATTATTTCAGAAATGTGCTATAAGGTCCCCTGGGAAGGAACATGATTAAACTTTGTCCTGGGATAAAACACAAACCATTATCATCTCCTCCTTGAAAGGTTTCACTAATCTCAAGACTTTAGCATGGAGCTAAATTTAGATAGTCTGGATGCCAGTGAAGGCTGTTCATGTTTTCTGTAGACAGTGACAAACAGTATATTCTCAATCACTCACTCAGGTCAGAGTTCAGCTTTCATCCTCGCCTCTGGTCAGAGGCTGGATGGCATCCTAAACAACTGGCTCCTTGTGGTTTATGATGCCAAATGACAGTGGAGTAGTTTATTATACGATCTACAGCCTTTAATTGTCTGGAGAGACAGGGAGTTGACAGCGTTTGATAAGCCATTCATGATAAAAGAATAACTGCTACAGAGAAATGGAGCTGAAGAGGTGGCAACACAGGACATAAATAGATGTTGTGTTTATTCTGAGTGCTCTAACTGTTTTTTAAGTCTGACCTGGAGGTACATGGTGAAAAGAATGAGAAAATAGAAACATCGCTGCCACTGTATAGGTCTCTATCAAAAGGAAACCCAGCTTTCCTGGACTTTTAGGAAAAAGCACTGTGCTGAAATTGAATAGTTAGAGTATTATCTTATGAATTAACTTTCTTAGTGTGAGCAAGCATATACATGTATATATAAAGCAGTAAAGAGAATCAGCATTTGCATAGTATATTAGAAACACGAACTAAATCAAATAGCTTCATAAAGTGAAAACTAAGGCAATGATGTTAAATGTCTACTCCTCATTTATACTAAAGCCACCTTCCCATCCCAGGAGTATTGACGTCAAAATTAGTGCCAAACAACTTGTTTTCAGTCTCCTGTATAGTGTCCTTGACTTTCTTGTTAGTCAGTTTGCCCTCTTTATAGCAAGAGGCTATGGTGACTGCTCAGGAGTCAAATTAAACATCCACAGGCCAGCAAAGAGCTTGCAGTAATTGTAACAGCAGCCACAGCAGTCACTAAGACACTTCTGCTGTACTTGACACAAACTGGACTTCAGCTGTATGAAACCTGAGAGTTTCATCAGTTGCTTGATAAGTTCAGAGGGCAGGTGTTTAACCAGAAGGACTTTTACTATTGAAGAAATACTGAGAAGATTTCAGACTTTATGGTGTTCTAGGCTAATCTTCAGTTTTGTAGAGGAATCCCTAAAAATAGCTTTTAAAAATCAAATATTACCTGTGAAATTAAAATATCCCTGAAAGTTGACAAATGGATGTGAGGATAGAAAGCCAGGTCTGTGTCCTGTGGCTTAAGAGAAGAGTTAGATTTTCTCTGGTAAAGATGTGTTCTTAATTGTAAATCCTCCACAGGTGGTTCAGAGATGCCTTTCCCCACCACTAGGTATTACCCAACGGCTCTGACCCCTCATTGGGAAACCTGGCTACAAAGCAGAGAGGCGTGGAATGAAATCTGACTGGTGGTGCTTTCTGATTTACAGCTTGTCCACACTGACAGTGCTTTGGGCAGGCAGGGTCCTAACAGAAGAGAAAGAATGCTGCCATTCAGTGTAAGTATTGCAGAAGAATATCTCTGAGAGAAAAGGGAAATTTTTAGCAATGATTTTATGTGTCAGATTAGCGAGGTTTAAAGCAATGTCATTACCAAAAGTGACCCTGAATGTGGTTTCTTTGAAGTGGGGGTTTATCATTGCCTTGAGTTGGATGAAAATTATTATACAGAAGAGCTATTAAGGAGAAAGGAGCATTTGCAAATGAAGCCGTTTACTGGGAGTAAGATTTCTGCCCCATTAGTCTCTCCTTTAGTAAGACGTGGATTTCATTGCATTGTTTGTGCAGTGTCAGTGAAGTAGGGTGAACTCCTGCTTTCTTCCACTAATACTCCTAAGACATTCAGAATGAACTATATCTTTTTATCTAGAGTAGAACTACCATTGAGATCTGGGGACCAAAAATACAGAATACGTGGACCAAAATAAATAAGTGGTGATGAACGCTTTCTTAAATTCTACGCTCGAATATTTATTGAGTGTTTCCTCTAGATCTGAAGGTATACGCGTTTGAACACAGATCAGAAGTCAAAGATTTATGTAAGTCGTGAATCGTGTGGAACGAGGAGAATCATCACCCAAACTTTGGCTCTTTTTGTCATAGCTGATGGGAAAGAAGGGCTCCGTGAACCGCAGACCTGGTTAAGCTCTCATGCAGATACTGTGTAACATAGCATAGCTGTGTTCCAAGAGCTGCCTTGCCTTGCTCAGTGTGCATGTGTGGGGAGAGAAAGACTGTGCTTCAGAAGATGTAACTTTCACAGTAGTAAGTAATGCTGAGAATCTGGGAAATCCTCCTTTCCTGGACATCCAAAAGAGGCTGCCGTAACTCAAGGCTGCAAGAGTGTCTCTAGCTTCTGGGTCAACCAATGGCCAATGCTAAAGGATATGTCTGCATGATCTTCTCCACACAGGTGCAAGCTTACTCTGCCAAGAAGCCATTTAACTGCATCAACCTGGGCCTGATATTAAGCTAATGAGAGACTGCTGAGAGGTAGCTTTATTGGGAGATTTAGTGCAATAGCACTGCGTGACTTCCAGCAGGCTCAGAGATGGGTGAAACAACTTCACCCTTGTCTTCTAAAGCTACCTTTCCTCACTTATCTTCTGGGCAGTAAATTGACCTGTTTCTTTTACCTTATATATCTGAAAAGTGTATCAGCTGGTGTGAGTATCCTGAGCTCTTCTGGGCATTCCTGTTGACCTTTCCTCTCTGTTTAAGTAAGTAGTTTTCTTTCTGTTTCACCCCCCCGCCCCCAATTGTTTGCATTCTGAGAACTTTGTTTAAGATCGTAGCCAAGATCTTCAGATTCTGAATTGTTGCTATGAACAAACCTCAGGGACAAAGGATACTCTGTGCTTGGAAAGGCTGTTTTTTACATGCTTGTATTTTTTGAAAAATAAGAGAAAAAGCAGAACAAAACCAATGGGATTCAGGGCAAAACTAAAACCAAAGACACACCCCCTCTGAGAATATTAACAATAAACTTAAAGCAGTGTGATGTGCAGGTCAAGATCATGGCAAACTTTTAGCCGCTTAGCAAACATTTTTAGCCAATGTTTGAGCCTAGCACTTAGAATGTCAGTTGCACTCCTTCCTCCAGTAAATTTAAAAATATTTCACAAAGGCAGGGAAGTGTTAGTCCTATTTTCTACCTGAGTAAGCTGATGCAGAGAGGTGAAGGCTGAGGTTTTTCAAACTTGGGTGTCCAATGGGAAATCTCCTGTGGGAGCTGTAGATACTTAACATTTCAGATTGCTTCAGATGATGTCCAAGCCAAAACCTGCTAACTTGCTTGAGCATTAGAGCAGGTTTTTACCTGGGTGTTTCATAAATATGCAGTAGAACAATTTGATTGAAGTTTTGCCATTCCAGTTCAACCGCCTTCTCAAGTGTGCTTCATTCCTTCCCTAGCAATGGCAAAGTATTGTCATTATTGAACTACAAAAGGCTCTATATGCCATCAGACTTAAAAAGTCAGTAAAATGGAAGATGCTTACATTAATGAAAATCACCTGGTAGCAATTAAAACAATACTTTCTAAGCAGAATAGCTGAACATGCCATTGATTTAATGATCCTTGGCAGTGACTGTTTAGCTGGATTTACAGGAAGCTTCACATGACATTTCATTAGCATCACAGTGAATTAACTTTATAGTGGTGTAGTGCTTAATCCAATTTAGGTTTGGTATTATTAATGATACTACTAGGGAAATAGTTTTTAAGGCAATTAAACAGCAGTATGTAATGTTTCCAAGCATCTGATAGCATCACAAAATAACACATTTCAAAAGGGAATTGAAAACGGAAAGATAGCACTTCCTGGTGATTTAATCCTTTGCACTTGGAAGGCTACCAAGCCACATAAAAATCCATTTTAAAAGATCAACTTTTGAGGGAGTGTAAGTAAATACATTCATCCTTCTGCTTGCTAGCAGCTTGAGCCACATGCAGTGCATGTGTTAGCTCCAGCAAATGTTGCTTTGTTTAAAAAGGGGTGGGGGGGAAATACTCTTGACTCCAGTGTCAAATATAATGGTAGATTAGGACAAATCAAAGCTGTACAAACTGAACATTGTTAAATATTAGAACACCTAGGCTCAAGCTCATGCTGGTATAGACTGCTGCAATCTCACAATATTTGTGTAATGACTGCATACCTGTAGATATCTGAGGTCCAAAAATTATTGAATGCAGGGAGGAATAAAACCTCATCAGGAGAGTGTATGGAGTGTGTAAGGCTCTGACTTGTGATTTCTAGAGTCACCTTGCAGGAATAGAAGAGGCTACTGTTCACGGCTGTACGTCCTTCCCATTTCATGAACTTTGCTGTCCCTACAAAAAAGGCGGTAGTAAGGATATGGTCTCTGCTCAGCAAGTACAGTTCACTGCCTGTATTAAGATGAGCTGAAGTGATGCTGATTTCAGTTGATCTGCTAAACAGTGAACTTCAACACATGAGGACGCTGACACATTTTGCCGTCTGTCACTTTTTCAACAATGGTGGTACCTGAAAGCAGATGGGTTGGGCAATAGTTAGGATCAAGAGCTTCTTTAAGCACCCAATCTGAATTAAGAACTGAAGGCCACAGTTTGATCTCCCCCTCCCCCCCTTGTTTTCAATTCTCTCATTCCTTTTTTTTTTCAAACTGATTCAACAGTTTGACGGTCTTAAATCAGCCCACTGGACAGCCAAAGCACTGAAGTGTCACCCCCTTCCCACATAAAATGGGTCCATAATATTTTCCACCCACTCCCCCCCATTTTGTCCATGTAGGTAACTCTGTAAATCTCTTTCAAACTTGGAAGTAAGTAGTGACCTCAGATTTCAGGATAACATCTTTGGAATAAAAAATTGGCTTCTTTACTTGTATTTATTAGCATTGCTCAGTAGAAGGTGCATGTACTAAGGGCTCAGCCCAAAAGTCACTGAAACTGATTGAAAACCTTGCTACTGATGTGAATTCCTTGGGATCAGGAATGGGAAGAGGTGTTTAGTTTTTTGGGGTTTTTTTGTTTTTTCCTTTTAAATAATTCTAGCATCGATTTATATGAAGTAAAACAGGACATGAAACAACAAGCTCCCTTTGATCAAAATACCTGCTCACGTCAATTGTAATTTTGCCTAACACAGGACAGCACCCATAATTACCCATAACAGCAAGGAACAATGAATTGGACCAAGTAAAGTGACAAGTGCATTTTAAGAGATCGTAAAATTCCCATTTCCAGGCATCATTGTGTTAATACCCCATGACAAATAACCCATATCCTCATATACAAAAGTATTATTAAACTATAATTTACGAGGTGGGCTGCATTGTGTGGTGGGCTAGCTAAGAGATCCTGCATTTGTATGTTGCTCTGGTTACGGTCTTTAATTTTGCTCACTGCCTCAGACACTTTTATTTAAGTTCCAGGAAATACACCCTGAAATATGATGGGTAAATGTGTAAGATACTTTAATGTCACAGTTTTAAGCAACAAGCTGTGAGTTCTCTTGAGAGAGTTTCTTTTATCATCTTGCTGGGTTTAGGTTTGATTCAAATTCTCTTCCCTGTTACTGTTTGACATACAGCGTGCTACAGATGTGTTTAAGTGATACATTAGTTCCAAAGATGATTCTTATGCTAATCCTATTGCTTGTTTCTCTCGTTGGTATTTATAGTGATGACAAAGTACCTTTCATTTTATTTTATGGCATCAAAATGCAGTAGGGAAAAGAAAACATGTCTGCACCCTTTACACTGTAGTGTTTTACTGCCTACACCAATGTGCCAAGGACATGTACTGTACTGTGTCATGTAATTTAATTTTATTTCCATACAGTGATTTTCTGAATCACGAGTGGGTGTGCCTTCTGCCTGTTTGATTTTGTGTAGGCACACTAATTTGTGTGTATGGTTTTGGTTTTGTTTTTTTAAATTAAGGAAAAGAAATTGCTTTTATCATTTAACATCAATATGCCCAAATAGATCAGTTCCTGTGCTGTGACTTAAATCTAGTAGCTGATACTAACAGGAACTTGTATAACTGAAGTGCCAAGTTCCGAACAAACAGTGTGAGTTATTCCCATAATGTGATGTTGAACTGTGGCACTCCCTACTTGAAAGATTCAGTGACTACAAAAAACTTACATGGTTTAAAAAGGAGACTGACTACATTCATGGAAAAAAAATCTCTCAAGAACAACCAAATGCAAAGAAAGTGCCTCAGACTGGAGAGTCCTTGCTGCACAGATCACTGTGAGTGTTAGAGGATGTTTCAATGCATGTTTTCCTTTTTTCTGTACTGTTTTGCAGGCATCTATCGTGTTTTAGACTGATCTGATCTGTCAGCTCATATGGTCTTACAGTTTTTATAATGTAGCTAGACTGAAGAGGGAGAATGTGTGAAATGTATTTAAGGCAAAATGAACCAAACGTACTGCTGGAGACTAATGAAACTGATAGTTCTTCCCTTTCCCAGTTCAAAGGCCCTCTAAAATCTGGTACAGGCTTTGCTCACCCTTGTTATGTACACCATTGTGTAGGCAAGTATGAAGTACAGTTATTTGAAGATTGTTGTGGTCTGTGCTCAATTGCACTAACGTAATTGATGATGTAAGCTCTAGGCCTTAATAATGAAGCCCTGAGGAGACTGAGCGAAGTACTTGGAGGTGGAATTTCTCCTCATGAAGTAATATTAAGGGGAGTGGAGTTATGTACCAACTCTCAAGCAAGGGATTCTGGGAGGGCCTACTTCAACTCTGGACCCTATAGATGCTCTCTTCTGCCCCCAGCATGCAGTGTGGGTTAATGTGGTTTGTTTTAGAGGGGTTATTTTGGAGAGAGAATAGGGCAAGGAAGGAACCTAACAAACCCCTGTAACCAACAGCATCTTAAGAGCCCATAAGCTATGTTAAACTACCCCCTCTTATGTGTTAGGGCTGGGGGTAGCCTTCTGCATAAAGGGGCAGAATTTTACTTTCTAATGCCCCTTTCCTCAGATAAACAAAAGTCTACCCAGCAAAGAGTTGACCTTAAGGGTGATCACAATTCCATAATGAGTTCTGTTAAATGTCTTGCTTTCCTTTGTACCTCTGAAAACACAGCTTTTATCGGCATAAAAGTTGTCATAATACAAGTTGAATCCTTGAGTGAGGTTAGATAAATATTTCCTTAATAATGGTCAATTAATGTATCAGTGGAGCACAATAACTGTATCTGATTTTATATCAAAGAAACACCACTTCCCTTCTTTCTTTGTAAAATGCTTCCTTTCTTTGACACTGGGAACTTTCATGTTGAGGCATTGACCGACATGCTGAACCCAAACTCTGCTGTTACACCCTGCATATATGTGTTGACGTCACTGGAGCTATATGGGATGTATCTGAGGACTTGGACTCAGCAAATTATCCTCTTGTAAGTTTAGTTCTCAGGTACACTAATTCCCTTGTACTTTTTCCAGGGAGGTCTGTGGTCTGTAGTTGATTTAAGGGTGGGAAATTGTTGCAGCCTGTTGCCAATTTGGCTAAGGAATTTATGAATCTGGAATCCCTGAACAGTTACAGAATCCTAGAAATTACAGATGGAAAGGGACTATGCAGTATCATTTGAATACACATGCCAAAGCAGGATTGTTTTGTGTAGTTAATTCTCCAGTGTTTTGTCCAGACATATTTTGAAAAGCTGTTATATGATGTTCACAGTCAGTGCTAGGGAGTATTGTATTCCTTGACGCTTAAGTGTATGCTTCTTGAAACTTGCGAAAAAACATGTATTCACATAACACATAACACTTATTTTATCATACGAATGAGCCATTTTTCATGGCTCTTCAGAAAAAATAAACACTTTTCAATACTAACGAACTTCTCCCAGGCTCCAGTTGTAGGCTGTGGAAGTTAAATGAAATTTGAAACTGAGAGCCTTGGAATCCATTAACACTTAAATGATCATTTTCATAGAGTATTTTAAAGTCTGTATTTCAGAATCTGAGATTGTGAGCAGCTAACCCTTTCTCCTTCACAATTTAGTGCAGACTTAAGAACTAGGAGCTCTCTTACAGAAAATGCCTGGGGGAGGCGGGGGAGAGAGAGAGATCTGGGCTACCTCTTCTTCCATAGCCTTTGCCTGGGTGGTAGAAGTGGATTCAGTATAGTAGAAATGGATGTTTTATGAAGGATACTTTTTGGGAGTAGGAATAAAATTTCAGGGGAATACTCCTGCAGCTGTAATTCTGTTTGAACCCCATCTACCTCTGCAAGTTTTGTATGCTTAAATGGTAACTTGGATTTCACATTCTCTGTCATTGATGGTTCTGAAGTTGATAGTGTCAAATTCACTAGTCTTGTTTTTGGTACAAAGACCAAGAACTTCTTTCACCTAGAGAATATTGTCCCTCTACCATCAAAAGTGGAGCTGCAGCTTTTTTCCTGGAGTATATGTATTCCTTTTCTTGTCTATTGGGTTATTCACAAAGGTATTAAAAGTCTGATTCTAAACTTTGTGACTGAGTGTCAGACTTCAACCTGTCTTGTTACTCAGTCACAAAGTTTAGAACTCGTCTTAGCAGGTAAAATATTTTGCAAAGTAGCAGGAAAACCTTTTTAATTCTCTCCTTTTCTAAAACCAAATATTGGTGCTCAAATGTTGATCTTTTTCATATGCCAGATTGTTATGAGCTTCTGCTTCACGAGTTGTCTAGCCTCTCTAGCTGTTCAGTTAACACAGAAAATGCTAGAAGATGCAGGTGCTATACATGGAATGAGTAAATGAATATGAAATTCAGTCTTAACTCATTACATGTCATTGTCTTCAACTAGATTTTAGTTGGCTAATGGTTAAATGAATACATATAGCTGAACACAAATAAGTAAGATCACAGTCCCACAAAACAAGTATCAGATTTCTGCATTGGTCCATGGAATACCTGAATTACTGACTTCTGTCGTTTCAACTAGACTTGCAATGTATAAGCTGGACATATTTTTATTGAATCAGTAGGTATTTCAATGGAAGTGTGGCCTTTCTAAGGAAGCTTCAGTTTGTGAATATCTCAGTGGATGAATTTGGTAGAAAAAGTGTCATATATTAAATAGCTTGAATAATACATGTACATCTTTGTGCTATATCAGTGTTCATAAAAATAAATCCAAGACAATGAGACTTGGCAGACTATTTCAGGTGTTTCTTGCAGTGACAGCATGATTTGCTCATGCTACTTTTGACTCTTGCCATTGATTGCTGTACATTCAAAAGCAGACCCAAAAATAACTATACAGAAGCCTGTTCCTTTATGATTCACAAGATTGGTTATATTGTTCTGTGTTTGAGAAAGACAAATAGTCTCAAATATTTTAAAAATTGTTTAGAAGAGGAAAGGATGGCTCTAGGGAACAGTTAGCGACTAGGTAAGGAAAGTAATTTTTTTGAGGACGTTGAGACAGGAAATGTAGCAAAATAGTTACTGTACTCTTTTGATAGACTCGGGCTCTTTTTGGATTTAGGCTGACTTTAGAGGGATTAAGGTAGTGATTAGGTTCTTGCATATCTTCCTAGGAAGAGGTTAGTACCTAGTCCTTTGGGAAAATTTAAGAGGACAAACAAACTTGAACTCCTGAGGCAAGTGAACACTTGAGAACAGTGAGCCTGAAGAGAGGAGAATTGGTAGGAGTTTTTATAGTTCAGGGAAGTCCTGAACTGAAGAGGCCAAGAGCAGAAACAAAACATGAAAGCCTAGATAAGCACACTAAGCTCCTTACCGAAATGGAGAACACCTATTTCAGCAGTTCCACTGACCTCTGGAAATCCCAGGACATGGAAGAGAGAAAAGATATAATGAAGAGGGCTTGCAGTAATTTCCAGGAGAGGTGGAATTTGCTTTGCAGTCTCTAGGGTGTCTGTGGCCCAGGAGCCAAGGCACAAGTAGATTGTGCACATGTAGGATCATCCCTGGTATAATATGGCCTGAGGCAGCATTTATTCCTGCAGAGGCATCCAAATATACTCTTCTTGAGTAGGGAAGGAATGATATAAGTACATATGGAGCTGCATCATGTAAAAGAAATTTGTTGTCTCGACCCTTAATTTCTTGCTAGCCTGCTTGCACTATAGGATGTTCAGAAAGTAAATCTCTGAGGCAAAATTCCTGCCAATCTCTGCATAGTATAGGATCATTTTACCCAGGACTGAAACCCTTTGCATGGAGTTGGAAGTAAAACATGAGTTGTATTTTGTAGACCTGCTAGTCTCCTTGGATTCAGTAAGCTCCAGTTTGGAGAGGAGAAGCTCTCAAAAGTGATAACAGCATCCTCTTACATCTCATGTATCTACTCTCCTTTCAAGAAGCAGGAACTAAACTGAGCCTGACTGTAAAAATATACAGTCCATACAGGTTCTGAGATCCCTCCAAACTGTAAATTTTATGACTTAAGCATCAGGCCTGATGAACAATGTGGGGGGAGAGGGAGAGAGGGAGGGAGGG
>NW_009206285.1:661-889 GCF_000690835.1 Fulmarus glacialis | reverse complement strand
ATGAAGCAAGAAACCCTGAGGGGGACCCCAGGGACAGCCAGGAGGGACCCAGGCATCCGGGGAGCATCCCCTCACCCCCCGTGGTGTGTCCCTGGGGGCTGCCCCGTGGAAACCCTGCTCGCCTGGTGCATCTTCTCCCCAGGTTGGGTGGGAAGAGGGAGACCCCAAACCTCCCCCCTACAGTGGCAGACCCCGTCCCCGCCCACCCCACGGTGGTCCCCCGGCACC
>NW_009206285.1:0-641 GCF_000690835.1 Fulmarus glacialis | reverse complement strand
CCATGGTGGTCCCCAGGCACCTTAGGCCCCAGGGAGCCACCCCCAGGGATGTTTTCCCTGGTGAGTTTGGTTTTTCAGGGGAAAAATGGGTGCTAAAAACCTGCTTTGGGGGTGCCCAGGTGGATCCAGTGGGATCTGGGGTCCCTTAGTGCCACTTCCAGTGGGATAACTGGGAGCACTCAGAGCAAAGCAGTGGGCAGCAGGGTAGAGCCAGCGACAGGCCATCCCGCACCCATGGGTGGGGTAGGGTGTTGATGGGCTAAAAACCACCCCCTGGGACTAATCACATTTGCAGGATACGGCCCAGCTGGGGCTGACCCCTTTGGTGCTCATCCCACCCCCAGCCCCGTTTGCTGCTGCTGGGACCCATCTGCGCCCTATAAACACCCCCCTGCCCCTATAAACATGAGCACCCAGCCCCGCATCCCCCCTTGGGTGCTGCTGGTGCCACCGGAGCGGGTGAGTAGCCCCAGCTGGGGCTTTTTTTTGCTTTTTTTCCTTTGGGGGCTGCGCTGTCCCTGGGGTCTCCCTGTCCCTGGGGTTTACCCCAGTTGCTTGCTGCGTGAGCGGCGTGGCGATGGGAGCGATGTTCTTATTGCATTTTAATTTAGTTTGGATATTTAAGCACTAAGCCAGGAGCG
>NW_009206284.1:0-1017 GCF_000690835.1 Fulmarus glacialis | reverse complement strand
AGATGCCCCACTGCACCCCATTTCCCATTGCCTGGGCTTTGCCAGCACCCAACATGCAGCACCCAGAGGGCACCTCAGCCACCTTCTCCAAGCTGCCTATCTCAGGATGGGGCGAACCACTGGCCGGAGACACCTCTTTCTCCTGGGGGACTCCAAAGGGTGCTGAGGACAACTGGATCAGGCCCAGATCCCTGGGCTGTAACCGCCTGGGTTACAGCGAGGGAGCTCTGACGGCTGAGGGCTGGAGCGTGGGCGCAGGCAAGGCTGCGCCGGGTGATGGACGAGAGCGGGGTGACAGCGGGGACAGACACCATGTCCCTCTGCGTCGCTGGCAGCCGATGAGGGATGGATCCAGCGTCTGCAGCTCATGGGAAAGGGCCAAGATGCTGCCAGGTACTGCCAAAAACCTCTCCTAGAATGGAGGTAGCCAGCAGGTCTCGGAGCAATTGCTGTCATGAAAAGTATGGGGTGACCTACTTGCCGTGGAGTTTAACTCGGTGCTAAGAAGAAAATAAATGCCTTTAACTAAATCTGCTCCGCTTTCAGTGGCCTATATACCAACCTGCCTCTTTAGCTGCAGCAAAGTCTCCTCCGCCAAGAAACACCGCAGCAATGACCTGTTTCTCGCGCCGCCAATGCCTCCAGCCCATCACGGTGGCACGAGGAACTGGAAGAGCCTATACGCCCGAAGATGATGCATAAAGGGTCTCCATTCCTTAATATAGGATTTAATTAGGTTTTTTCCCTTCCTGGGTATAGCCAAGCAACATTTTCCCCAGTTTTTCTTGATTTTGCAGGTCCAAGGACAAGGGTTTTGGGGGAATCAATAACCCAAGGGTGGTTTGACCCCACGGTACATCCCTGGTGGGTCCAACCTCCCTTCCTGGGGAGAGACACAGCGAAGTGTCGCAGGACGGTGGCGGAAAGGGGGATTGGATCGCTTGGCTCTGCAGAAATGCCTTTAATTCCTTAATATCCCCTTTTTTAGGGTACAATTATAGATCGGCTGCACCTCGC
>NW_009206283.1:727-1042 GCF_000690835.1 Fulmarus glacialis | reverse complement strand
ATTAATTTTTTAATCCCTCATGTCCTACCCTTCTGAGCTGAAGACTCATTCTGGGAAGAAATCTGTTAAATCCGGCACGTGACTTTCTCGCAGCACCACTTGCGATGTAGTTTTGAATGGGAACAGGAAGAAACGTGTCAACAACTTCGTGTCTCTTCTTGTCTGGAAAGCAGCACCCCTCGCCAAGTCGGCAATGCCTTTCGGCGAGGCGCGCCGCCTGCCAAGCGCATCTCTGCGCCGCGGGCACGAGCACCCCTGGGATGCTGCTCGGAGCCCTGCGGACCAGCGGGTCCTCACTCACGGCTGGAGACCACA
>NW_009206283.1:0-586 GCF_000690835.1 Fulmarus glacialis | reverse complement strand
CCGCCAGCCGCGAAGCGTCTGTGCCGCACGGCTTCAGCCTCCGTTCAAGCGTGGTGGCTTCCCACTTCATCCTTAATGTCATTGTTCCTGGAGAACAGCGCGTACCGGCAGCGTACCGCCCTGTCTCACAGGTCACTCATTGTCGCTGCATATGTTGGGATTGGCTTAATTAGGGCTAAAATATGGCTGTGTTCACACCTTCTCTCTAGAAAAAAGGAGGAGATGAGCACAAAAACCATGCTGGAGCTTGTATTTTGTCCTACGTATTTGTCGCAGTCGAGGCGTGTTGGCTTCACGCACCTCTTTTCTTCCCAGCTTGCTCCAATGATTGGATCAAGGTGGTTTTGGTGAGGGGAGCGCGTCCTCCTACCCAGCCCGATCCAGCGCGGTCGGGCTGTGCCGCAGAGCCGCCGCCAGCCCCAGCTCTGCTTTGGGCAAAGCTCGCATGCTGAAATGCAAAATGTTGGTCCCATGGCCACGGGGAAGCTGCTGGCTTTTATCGTCCCTGCGTAACCTGCAGCAACAGGGATTTGGAAGCAGCCCTGGTGCCGGGACGGAGCCACGCGCGGTGCTGTGCCCCCGCGCC
>NW_009206282.1:1867-17088 GCF_000690835.1 Fulmarus glacialis | reverse complement strand
CGGCCGGGGATGGACGCCCCCCTCCTGCGCAATGGCGTGGGTGCCTGCCTGTGTCCTCCCAGCAGGGTGCCGCTTACCTTTCACCTGGGGGGTTACCAGCTTTGAGGGCCGCGTTCGGCTCAGCAGCGGTTAGCGTGTGTTTCCGTCTCTTTCTATACAGGTAGATCTCCACGAGGTGGCAGTGCTTACCTGGTGCGGTGGCCGGGGCGCATAGCGGGAGGCTGCTGACAAACTCCCGATGTTGCCTGCGAGCCTTGCGGGCGGTGAAGGCCTGGCGACGTCGATTCGTGTTTAAGAATACATTTGCGGAGCAGTACGTTTGCGTTACTTCACACGCATGGATAGAAAACCTCGGAGTTTATGAGACGCGTAAGCGATGTCCTTGCCAACGTGCGAGTGCTCCGCTCGGTCTCGTTGGACTCCCGGGTGAAGAAGTTGCCAGACTTGGCTGTAGAGAGCATCAGCCTGTTCACACTCATGAAACGTCAGTCCTGCGCTAGCTATGATTTGTGAATCTTAACCTTTGACAGGCAAATATGTTGAACCAACGCTTGTACCATTTACTAATTTGTCACATCTACACTAATGTCTTCTACTACTCTATGTCAAAGTCATCAAATGCCACAATGTATATTTATGTTCCTGCACACAGCATATATTCCGTTCATCTTTAATGTGTTGGATGCTGAATGTGGAAAACATACATTCAGGAACTAACCTTTCTGTAACAGAACTATTAACTTTTTGCGCACTTTACCTTCCAAAGGTCAGTCTGGTGCCGTAGTGTTGAAAGCAAAACCATCATCACCCACTTAAATCTGAGTGTTTAATGCTGTCGACTCAACAACCTGTCTTCTCCAGATCCAGGCTGTCCTCACGCACAGTGGTTGCGATACCTTTATGGATGGGTAGGAGTGAGTAAGAGTCGGGATTGTAATTCTTTTTAACTAGCATGTTCAAAAGTGCACTCAGATACTTGTTTCCATGATCATTAGAAATGAGTGTGATTTTCTTTTAGGGTGTATTGCATGGGCAACAGAGACAACATCAAAATTATGCTAATAGTCTTTCTGGTAGCAAAACTCACTATGGGCCTGCTGAAAGAGTAACTAAGTTGCAAGATTTCTGTAAGGAAGTCTGTGTTGAGACTGTATAGGAAAAGCATGAACACAATGGGAAATGGTATATATAGCAAAATTTTTCATGTCACTTGGAGTAAAGAATAGCTGATTTCAAGTGATAACGTATAATGTGGCAGAATGCAATGAGCTTAGAGTGAGCGTCTGGGATAAAATCATACTGTGGGAGTAATTTTTGCACTTGTCTGACAATTGCCAAGGATAAATATGTATATCTGAGAATGGCAATATAACAGGTTTGGTATGTTATCTGTAAACAGCACTTCTTATTTTACATATTGAACCAATTTTGATCACAATGTCTCCTACTCATGTTGGGAAAACTTTGTGTGTGCCAAGAAATACAGGAGCAATTACATTCAGCTTTTAATACATTCTGTTCCTCTGACAGATGAGTAAATATTCCAGCGCTGTTGTTATAAAGTTATCAAAAACCAGAAGAATTTCCCAGGGTCATAGATAGCAGCGTAGAAGTCAGAGAGCAGGAGTGCTTGACTTCTAGTTTCATAATCGGTGCATGAATTCACACGTCAGTAATCTCATCAGCTAGACTGGGTCTGCAGCAATTTTCTGTGGCGGTAGGGTAGGAAGGAGCACAGAATGCGTGACTACATCTGATGTAGTTAACTGGATAACTTGGTTAATCAGGAAACGAAATAGCTTTTGCTTTTTTTTCCCCCTGTGAGGAATTTGCTGTTTACCTTGTTGACTGAATCATTCTGACTCAGTTTGCTTACACGGGTCTTCTCCTGACCTTCAGCACAGGGGTGAAGTTCACCTTTTGTCCTCTTTGTATTTCCCTATGTAATAGGGGAAGCAATCGTTTGCATTCTTTTCTGCCTTTGGGTCAGGGTATTTAGGCTGCTGCTCAACAGGAAATGAACAGGAAAGAGTTTTTGTCATAGATTAATCCAAACCTTAGATCTTGGGTGGATGGATAGGATTTTCTCTTGCAGCTCAGGGGTGGGAATTCAGCATGACTGCCTGCACTCTGTTCCTAAGGAAACACACTAAGCAGCTGGACATCCGATGGCAGCAGCATTTCTGGTGGCGGGACTCATTAGATGGTGTTATCTGTGTAAGTGCAAATGCTTACTGACATCATTAACACGCCATGTCACCATAGTGCCAGGCAGAGAGGGCTAGCCCCTGTACCCTCACATCGCTGAGAGAAAGCTGAGCTGCCCAGAAATATTTCCTGATTGAGCCGATTTTGCTGAGACAGGAATTCCCTGCAACAACCCCCTTCTGCCTGCTATAAACACATTTTTAAAGGAAACTTTCAGAGCTGCCCCAATTCCCAGCTTCTGGGCTGCACATTTAGTGACCCTCCTGCGCCTTTTCCTAGTGATACGCCAGTGTAAATGGGGTTTTGCTCTGCTGCACTCTTCTCCCACATCAAGCGAGTTACTTCTGATGCCACGCAGTTCATCTCCAGCAGAGTAGTAGCAGCATCAACTTTGCCATCGCACCAAAGACACCATGAGATTGGCACCGGTTGCAATCAGAGAACTTAAAGTAGCTGTGAAGGCACAGCCCTGAATTAAGGGCGGGGAGAGCTAAGTTAACAAAAAGGAAGCTCCAACAGGAGACAGTACTTTCAAAGGACAGGTTTGCATCAAAATAAACCCAGTGTAGCAGCACGGAGTTAGCCCTGCTACGCGACAGATGAACCTCAGCTTCTGGTTCTGTTGGGTTCATAACTGACAAAGCCGTGTAAGAACCTGGTGCTCTCCCCATACGAACCCAGGTGAAGATGTACCACCCTCCTTCCTCCCCCTTGCCAGACTCCCAGACCACAGTGTCTGGTTCTTGAAAATACTAGGTGATATGATGCCTCGGTCTAAGCTAGACAGTTGTTAAGTAGCCTCGTGCAGACCAGGAGTTGATTTCTGACAAGCTCTCTATTCTAAATACTTGGGGATGCGGTAGTTACGACTCTCACGGACCTAGAAGGATTTTGAGGCTGTGTGCACCCTTGGAGAGTTTTGCTGCTGTAGCAATACTGCAGTACTGCTAAAAAACTGCTAAAACGTGCAGAGGATCTAGGACTCGGGCCAAATCTTGCCATGAAATAAATTTATTTTTCCTTCAGCAATAGGCGTAATGGAAGATTTGCCATTATAAATCATACCATAATGGAAAATTCGCTCTTGCCCACAAATTTTCTGTAGAAAGTATCTGATGAAACTTTGTCTAAAAATCTTTTTCAATAAGAAATACAAATTTTTGTATGTGCAAAAAATCTGTATCCGTTACCGGCTCTTGATGACTTGGGAACTGCTGTGGCAGTATGTGTGGATTGTCGGCAGCCCTCACATGAAGTATAATCCTGACCTTCTGGGGCTTTGCCAAAATAAAACTGTTTCTCTTCAAGCAGTATTTTCACAGAGATCTCTACCAGTGAAACGTTTTTCCTCTCTGTGTTGATGATTTGTCATTTTAATAACGCCATCTTTGATCAAATTTCCATGAATGAGGCAGTAACCGTCCACCACAGACTTCACCAGGGATGAGGACTGGGATCCCTGGAGGTATTTAAAAGACATGTAGACATGGCGCTTAGAGACATGGTTTAGTGGTAGACTTGGTAGTGTTAGGTTAACAGTTGGACTCGATGATCTTAAGAGTCTTTTCCAACCTAAATGATCCTATGATTCTATGATTTTATGATCCAGTAGGTAGTGACATCAAGCTCCAGAAGAAGAAAGGTCTTTAATTTCTCTCTGAGATCCTAGGATCATCAACCAAACCAAAGCTGAGCTGTGCTGCAGAGGTGGGGATACAGAATCCAAGTGCCAGGAGCCACAAAACTGGTTAGCCTGTTTCAAGTTTGATCCAACTAACATGCCTCTTTCCGCTTGCTGCCACGTTCACATTTTGGTGCACGACTGTAGCCTACAACAGATGTTTGGTCTTGCTGAACAACACTTGGAGCCAGCTGAAGGGAAGGGGAACCATAAAATCCAAGAGAGACTTGCCATCAGCGCTGCGTGCTGATATCCTTCCGATGCAAGGAAACACAAGCGAGACGCAAAAGTCTGTTTGGGGTGGACTTGCCCAATGAGCAGAGATTGTGCTGTGAAGGACTTCCAGTGCAGGAGGCAGGGGTGAGCCTGGAAAGAAGGGAACGCAGTGTTTCTTCTCGAGTGGAGGATTTATGTGCAGTTTCAGATCAACACAATGCCTTTTGCCTGCCGGGTGATGTCAGTATGAAATGAGATTTGGGGGGTGGGTAGGTATATGCTAACAAAAGCCCAGGTCTTGATGGAGTCACAAAAATTTTTTGCCCCCCCGTCCAAAGAGGTTTGCCGGAGTGGCTCTGCTGTGAACCTGTCACCAGATTGGGCTGTGCCAGCGAGAACGGGCATGGGACGGGTATTGTACAGAAATTACAGGAACATTAAAGTCTTCTTTTATGCATATTGAAAACCTTTATTTGTTTGTGCAAATAGTATTCATGCAAATTATGCAGCTACACTAATGGGAGGCCCTTTGGGAATGTGTCTTTGAAAACACAGACTCCTTTGCCAAGAAATAATGGGACTTCCTTAATTATCAGCTGTTATCTTCTGGTTTTGGCAAACTTTTGTTGCTTTGTGTGCTGTTGTTTCTTTTGTGCTTTGACATTAATGAATTGGAGTTGAAATTATGTGTTGAGGAAAACAAAGTGATCTGTATAAATAATAAAATGGCATTCTTGTGTCAAAAAGGGGGGGATCAAGCATTGTGCAGAAGGAATTTGGAAACTCTGCTTTCACACAAACATCTTAATGGAAACTAAGAGCTGGGTCCAAATCGCAGAAGTGGTTCAAGAGTTGGTGTTTTGAGAAATCTGTCTGAGCAGAGCTCAGAAAGTCTGGCTGGTGTTGGAGGCTCTCTGTATTAGGTGGCAAGCTGTATTTTAACAGAGGAGCTCGTGTGCTTCTTCTCTTGTCCTTCTGCTTCCAGCCATGGCTGAAATTCCAGTGGTGGTAGTACAAACCTAACAACAGTTTCTAAACCTTAATAGTCCTTTAGTCATGCTGAAGCCTTCTTGGACAAACGGTTACCCTGCCAAACACAGGAAAGTAATTTTTAACAGTGAATCTTGTGGGGAGAGGAGAAGAAGAAGTGTTTAGGCAACGGGGCAGTTCAATGGGTACATGGGTCACCAGGGGATCGCTGGTCAAGAGAGACTAGACATTGTACAAGAGATTCCCTCCCCTTTTCAGAGAAAGAGCAGAAGGAAACTAACTGTGGAGGAGAAAGTAAGAGAGAGAAACGCTGCTGGGTTAAAAGAAGGAGCTAAATCCAGGATTCTTGAACTTCTTAGAAAACTCTCTCTGAGCCCAAGAAATATTCTGGAGACATGAGGCAGAGAAATAGGAGCCCAGGCCCCAAAGAAACCAGTGAATCATCAAGGCTGACTGGCAGCTGTAGGGACAAATATGTCTTGAACTCACTCCGTTATACTGTGAGGCTCTGAATATGCTGTGGTTTTACTAATTTGGCCAGATACGTCTATTTTTGTGATAGCCAAAGGGAAGAGTGAATTGGGGTTGGAGCCTCTGCAAAGTCCGCTGGGCTATTTGCTGTCTGCACCTCTCCCAGGGGAGCCAGAGCTGATCTGGGGGCAGCTGGGCCAGAAAGGCCTTTCCAGGAAGGGGCTGCAGACAGAAAAAATCCCCAACCCCCCGTACTCTGAAAACGTTCCAGAGGCGACGTCTGCATTTCGTGTTTGACTTGGACCTGAGCCCAGGGCCCACATCTCAGCTGGGAGGCAGCGATCACTGCCCTGCATCTGCGACCAGTGACTTCTGCCTCTCCGCTAAACTGGTGGTCCTTTTGTGAGGGCCTCTCCAGGGCCAGGGATGGCAAAGGTCTGCTGTAAAGTCAAACGTATGCGTATAAGCCTTCCCCATGGAGCAGACTGGAGGAGAAGCTTTCATGCAGGCAGTTTCTGGTCAGCTACCAGAACCTCTGAGCATCTTATTGCCTTCCTGAAACAGGCAGGAGTCCAAGCTTGCGTAGGTGGGCAAGCTTTTCTCAGACCCCACAGGCCCCATAGGCTTAGCCTACCCGAGATAGGAAGGGTTACAGGGACCAGGAATTAACTGTGGGGGTGGTCAGTGAATTAGGACCAGACGCACAAGGCAGACAGCACAAAAGACTGCAGTGTGCTCAAGGCAAAAGTAACTCAAAATCCCATGGTTCAACATGCATCATCTGATACAAATCCAGGAGAGAGAGCATGTAGCTGTTTATGCTGGTTTTATGCCAACCGTTCCCAAATTACCAGTGCCCTGACTTTCATACTTCTTGGGGCAGCGCCCAGCTGTGTGTGCTGGGTGCAGCGTGTCACCGCAGAAATGCCTTTCTTCAAAATGCTTGAAGAGTTCAGTAAGTTGGAATTTTGGCCAGCAAAGTTTCCATTGCATTGTGTCAACAGCAATGGTGCTTGCCAAGAGCAGCTCTACCTGGTTCATTTCTAGCCATGAGGCTATTGATGTGCTGGTGTTCCCTGGTCACAAGTGCTTTCTGTAACACTGTAAGTTGTCATTTAGTTTGGCATTTCTGCCTTCATTTTGCTCAGTACTCTATTCGATTGCTTATACAACTGTTACTTTTTTTTTCCAAAGTGCACAGAGGGTGGGAGTTGGCTTCTCTTTGCCCAGCAGGTGTTTCTGAGGAGGCAGCTGATGTGCCCTGGGCTTCCCGGCTTGGGCACCAAGAGCCTGGAGAGCCACAACGAGCAATTTCAGTGCTCCCGATGGTGCACTGACAATACCTGATGCTCCTTGCATGCCCCGGCTGACCTGGCCCCACCACCACACCGCTCCCTTTGGGTCCTTTTCTGTTCTTTACGGTCTGCTATAGCACTGTTGCTATCTACACTTGGCATGGGTGGCCTCAGCAGTGTAGCATGGTCTTAGAGGCATTTACATCCATTTGGTGCCTTCCTTCTCCAGAGCAGTGTCTTCTCTATTGGCAGTTTACACCACAGGTAATGGGAAGGGCTAAGTAGGTAAGCGGAGCATGTTCTTGTAATAGGACCCAGAGATGGTCAATAGAGGATCCACTCTTCTGCCCAGGAATGCAGTGACAAACACACTTGCAAGGGTAGGTACTGGCCAGGCGAGTGAAGGGAAGATCAGGCCCTGACCATATTGTTTACTGCAATGCAGGATAGAGATACTTAAGATAGTTTGGGTAATAAAAACAATTGAGAAAAGCCTGCTTCTCTGCCAACAAACATATTCTGGTGTCTGAGCCGGCTTACTCTGACCAGCACACGCAAACTGCGATAATTTGGAGGATTAGGGTATGTTCAAGGGTTAGACCGTGGCCAGATTTCACAAGCATAGCAAAAGGTGTACCCTTAACAAAGACCATTTATTGCGACACTCAAGTCTTTGCTCCAAAGCTCATTATCATTTTTCCAGAAGCAGCATGTTTTTTTTTTTTTTTAAATAAGGGAAAAGGAACCTGTTTTTTTCCCAAGCACCGTTCTTGGAAATGACCTTCTTGGCTGAAATTTTCTTGAAAAATATCAGCTTGGTGCAGATATTTCCTGCTTCCAGGAAAGCTTTTCTAGAGATCTGCCTGCTGTAAATGTTTATACAAACAGTTAAAGGCTGCCAAAGTTATAAGCCTCTAAGAAACAGGAGCTTGGAATGGAAAACAGTGAAACTTTAATAATAGCATTGCCAACATCACTTAATAAACAGATGCATTTAATATGGATTTTATATAATAAATGCTAGCTTAGATATGAAACTATTGTACCATTTTTTTGCTGCACAATAAACAAAGATTTAGCATATCCATGCACAATCTTGAGTATTTTCTGGCAAATGTTGTATTTCTAAAGTTATCCTTAAGGTTGTTTGATCAGTTGTAGGTTGCAATGGACTGATATTGATGTTCCTTTCATATGATGCTTCACGTAAGGCAAGTGACTACTTGCGTTTGGCAGATTGTAAAAGATATGTAATTAGAAGGGGAAAAGGGCTAGTTCATACCTGTGACACTTTATGGATTTACATGCTTCTGTGAATTGGACATAAAACACTTCAGCTCATCTGTGGTTTTGTGGGTTCTTGCTTTAAATGCTCAAGAAGAAGATCTTATCTTTTTTTATCTCTGGGAAAGGAGATCTAGAAGATTAAATGATACAATTAAAGATTTATTTAACAACAGACATCAAATCCACAGCTAAACAGTCTTGTTTAAGTTAAATTCGCAGTACTATCATGTTGAGACACCAAGAATTTTGATGAAGGTATGACTTTACATTAAGTAGTTGATGAGATAATTCACGATAGAGTCAAGTGGATGGCAATTCCCATGCCCCTCTGAACTGGGCTGTGCGAGGAGAAGCATGATGGTGGCGGCTGGTGACAGTGTTTCTGTCCCAGCTTTGGGACACCAGCTCCCACCGGCAGACACTTTACCCATCCAGAAGATAAGAGTGGCTGGAAACCTGACTGCCATGATACTTGTTCACCATTTAATAATTAGCTGAATTCAGGTCTGCGGAGGGACTTTCCCACAGGCCATGTTGACAATGACCTTTATAATACGGCTCTACTTTTTGTGGTGTTTGGGGAGTAACACCTGCCAGACTTAAGAACCTGTATTTTGGGAGGTATCTTTGAGGTTATATATAACTGATCTCCATTCCTCTAATACACTATTCGTACAATCAGCTTGCTTTATGGGTCCATTACGTGCAGTGCTAAACTTGGCAGAATTTCAGGGAGTTTATTCTGAAAATAAAAAGTTCATTTGCATGAAATTGGATTTTTTTTTCCCCTGAGTAGTCAACATCAGTAAATTAAGTGTACATGGAAAATACTGCAGACCAGTGTTTCTGATGCTGAGCAAATGTATGAGTATATAATAGCTTATACAAATAAAAAATACAAGCTTTTTGATGTTGCCAAGTTGACTCCAGCCTCAGCTAATGGGCTAAAGGTGCAAGCTAAGCACATTGATCGGAGCTGTAATGTCTTTAGCAAATGAGGGAAATTGAATACCTTTTGCCTACATAACCTTTGCTTGCACTGGTTTTGCTTTATTCACATTTGGAAGTACACATCATCTCCAAGTGTGTTTAAATAGTAGCAGGATGGAAGTAATGTCTGCACTTTCAAGGGCAGAATGCCCCTGAGTTCCATGGGAACTGGATGCTAAATTATACTAAAAAGTCACAGAGCACACATGACTCAGACCTGAGTTGTACATCTGAAATGTTGTTGTAATGAAAAGCATCGCTTAATTTTTTTTTTTTATTTATAGCAAAGGCAAAACAATTTTATGTAATTTTAAAATGTGTTTTACTTTCCATATTTTCTCTGGTTTAATACTCATATATGTATATATATACACAAGTGATACTACAGAACGGTGCAGACAATACCATGCATATTAATATATATTTATGTGCTACACATTATATATGTATATATGTATACTCTATATTATTTACTAACAACCATTTTATTTCAAACATCAGAAAAATGTGGGATTCTGCTGTGTCTGAGAGCACTGATTACATTCACAGTGGTGAACAGATTAACCATTTAGTTGCAGGTATCAAGGTTGTCACTCAAACTGGCAGCACCTCAGAATAGCTAAAGCTTATCAAAAATTGTCTGAATTGGAAATGACAGCCATACATGCATGATTGCGTCTGTATGGCTGGAAGATTGTTGAAGTGTGAAGTGAAGAAGTTCACTTCAGTTTATTTTTTATCATAATTACTGTATTTCATGAGGGAACATTGACTTGCCGCATGATAAATACAAGGGGAAACAGAAAGAAACTTCATTCTCTTATCATCTTTGTCTCCCAAAGGTCACCACATTTGAACAAAGCATATTTATTTCATTCCTTATGCATTTACGTAGCCATTTACTGTACTCTGTATAAGTGAAGCAGAATAATTTTTTGCGAGACTAATTAAAAGTTGCGTGGTAGAAAATGTTTTTGTGATCACACCACCGTAACGAAATTGAGCTGTCTTTACTGACGTGTGCTCCATTTACTGGGTTTTTAAAACATATTTCCCACACTTCCAGCAGATCATTGTTTTTTAAGAGCAAAAATATAGTAAAGTTTTTCATCCTAAGCAAGGTAATATCTTTAATGAACATATTTAGAAAAAAAATCATGGCAATTTATCTCATCTTTGTTCTATTTGTTGTGCGGCTTTATACTGCTTCCTAGCTCTATAGCATCTTAGAAAACTTCCATGTCAAATCAAGAACAACTCAATTGCCTCCGAGTCGATAGGATCGATGCATAAAGTTTATTTGTCTCCATCCAAGTGGCATTACAGTCTCCTTCATAAAGTACCAACCAGGCAATTTTACCATTTCCGATCTACGTTTCCGATCCCATGTGGAATAAACATTTAGTGAGTGGAAGAAGCCATTAATTTAGTTATATGATTTCATCATAGACTGTTAATGGAGTTGAGGGTTGCACTGAGAAAGCCTGGAGGTTTTAGCATGACAAATGGACAAACCCAAGCTTTTATTAAAAAAAAAAAAAAAAAATCACCCAAGTTAGCCCAAACCACAGCTAATTCTTCTCAAAGACTGCCATAGGTGGGGACAGGACTTAGTTCTGTGGCTGACATTTTTGAGGACAAAATGGTCTACCGAAGAAAGGGGAAGGTCCAGTTTTAACTGGCACAGCACTCCAAAGTGCCCATTTGGCTTCCACAGAGAATTTGGGAAGTTTTCTTTTTCAGATGTTATGTGCCTAAATAGAATGGAAGACTTAATACTCCCTGGGTGTATACTCTAAGGCAACTGCTGTATCCACTGAACTGGCCAGTGGATGAAGTGTTGATAATAGCAGAAGTTCATGCTATGCCCCAAAAGACTAAAACTTGTGGCAGCTTTGATGCACTCTGTCATTATAGGCATGGGAGCGGGGACCGGTCTTACCCTTACCGCTGGTCCAGCAAGTGGCCTTCAGCAAGTTGTGAAACTCCATTTGCAAAGCAGGGACGTATTTTATTATTCACATTATTTTATTGATGTTATGATGGCACCTAGAAGACTTATGCAAGATTGAGGCTCTGCTGTGTGGGGCACCTGACAAACACGAAGAGGGTACCCTACAGAGATATCAAACCATGGGTGGGGAAAAGGAAGCATCATTTAAAAGGTGCAGAGTGGAGGTAAGAAAGATAACCTGCTGCTCAGGAAGTGAAAAAGGCATTGCCAGGATATATTAGTTTTTGTTGCAAAGCTGTGACTCTCTAAAGCGCAAACCCATACATATGTTTTTCCCTTCTCGGTGGCTGACCACAAGAGGGAAGACGAAATGCCTCCCTTTCCAAACGCGTGCAAATGGCTCTGAAATATGGATAGATATGGGATTGTCAACTCCAATTAGTTGGTGAAATGACCTACTGTACTTCTCTTCTATAGGTATTACAAAAGCCGTTCCGCCCATGAATTAGGCGTCGGTGAGAAGCTGAATTTAAGCCCACTATTGTATGGGAATGTCCACTCCGCTTTGCCACACTAAAGACATTCAGGCAGGCAGAACACCCTCCGCCGACTCATTAGGGCATACATTAGAGGCAAACTCGCTGCGCTCGCCATGAACCCACAGCGCTCTCTTGAATGGTAGCCCTTGGTGGACGCTTGCAGGGCAGGCCGGTTCCCACAGCACCCCGCTGATCCCCTGTGAACAGATTCGCAGCTCCCCGCTGGCTGCAGAAATGGATTGCTTGCCCCATCCTCACCCGCCACTGACAGCCCTCATAATAATAACCTGCCCGGGAGGCGAGGGACGGGGACGGGTTTCTGACAACTCATTAGCCTGAGATACGGCCGGTTCCTGCCAGGTCACCGCCACAGAGGCAGCGGGATGACGCTGGGCAACACCAGTCGGACCCTTTCAGGGCCATCCTTTCCCGAAAAAGTTACTTCTGTCCTCAGAAGGAGTGCCTGCGGAGGGTGGCTCCATGAAGAATCCCAAGGGGGGGAAAAAACAGACAAATTGGCAGCGCAAGAAGTGCTGAGGAGAAAAATGAGGCCAGCAGGGGGTCGTATGATACTACAATGAAACCAGCTGCTCGGAGGGGTGGGAGGCTGCCCTCGGCTTAGGCAGGCACGCACGGCATCGTCCGCCCTCGAGGCAGCAGTTCAGTTCTGGGGCCCTGGGTCTGATTTCTGTAGTGCTGTCTCTCTTCCTCCTTTGGCTTCACCAGGACATCATGGTTAAGGTATCAGTCCGGGAAAAGAAATCAAGAAAAGAACCGGTAAGACTCTATTAAATACTGCTTTTCACTGTTCTCTGCAGTTTGTCTTTTAAAATCCAATGAACTGCACCCTGTGATTTTTTGGCCGAGAACTATGCGTGAGATCCTGCCCACTCCCCTCTGTCGCTGGAATGGTAAGCAGGGCACTTCTGAGACTGGCAGAAATGCTCTTGGGGTGTAACTGGTCTATGAAAACCACCAGCTAGAAGTTCCTCAGGCTGGGGGAGGGGATGTGGAGGGCTGTCCATGAAGAGCCATTTTTTTCTGGCTGTCATGGAATGCTGTTACCTTACCTCCAGCTTGGAGAGTGATGCTTGCAAAGGAGAGATCTTCACTCAAAGCACCCAACAAGAACAATGTGGAGTAGATTGGTCACTACAGGCAAGAGATGTCCTTGCTTCCAATGGGATGGGAGCAGGACATGGGGAATCTTAAAGCAGGTCACATATTTTGCCTTTGCTGCATGTATCTTGTGTGATCTCAGAGGCAATTTTCCATGCAATCTGAAACCCTGGACTGCATGTCCTCTAACTGATGTTTTCAAGTTTAATCATTAGACTCAGAAAGAGCAAAACAGTTGATTTATATAGTGAAAATTTAATGAGTTTTCTACAAATTTGAGTGCAGAAACAAGAAACGGCTTCACTAAGAGAAGTAGTTTTCAGCACTACTGTGGAGAAATGCCATCTACCAGGAATGGAGACAGTCACTCTAAAGCAAATGCCAGCAAGACCAAATTTGACAGCAAAGAAAGTAGAAACCAATTCAGGCCATAAATAAGTAAATAAATAAAAAGAATCATCACAGTGTTCTGTTCCCATAGTTCAGCTGCTTTGGAAATAAGAATGAAGACTTTCTGAGCCATAGCTCTCAAGGTACTCGAGTGTTGTGGTCAGGGAAGGCTCACGGCTATTGCTAAAGTTTTGGGGGGATGTAAAATCACAAAGAAACAACTTCTGTTTCAGAAAGGAGGGAAATAGGAAGGGGTGAATCCACATGCAGTGGTCTAAAACTGTGTTATTTTATTGTTTCTGTCTTCTAAGCAGCCTGTCCTGTAGGCCAGACTTAAACTATGGAGATACAGAGATATTCCAGGCACACTGGAGACATTCCAGACCCGCTAATAGTCCCCCTTAGTCATGGAAGCAACAACACGTAGTAAATCATATTGAAGGCCAACAAAAGGTTTTTAACAACTTTATTAATGAACTGGAAAGGGAGGAGCATGTCAATGACATTAGTAGAAAATGTCAAATTTGGATGTGCTGCAGGCAGAAAAATTGCTCAAAGACCAATGTGGAGATTAAAATGATCAGGGAATTGGTACGAAGTCATTCAGCTTCGGGAACTATACCTGTTGAAAAGGAAGCCAAATATATATATCTAGGTTTTACATTGCTCCTCATGTGCTCCTCACGTGCTCCTCACCACACAGTCTGTCCAGAGAGCCAGAGGAACTGACCTCTTGTAAAAACAGAGGCCCAGCAGATGGACGTCAAGGTGACATCACCTGCTGGCAAGTGACAGCTGGCACTGTCCCGCTGTCCTAAAACGTAGCTATCGATGGAGAAAGGTGAAAAGAGAGAAAAAGAAACTAAGTTAGTCCAAATGAAAAGGCTGGCTGACATGGGCTAAGGCTGTGGTGAGATACCGCTAAGTAAACAAGGCACGTGTTGTTCCCAGACTGTCGTGAGAAAGATGTGGAAAAAAACCCCAGATGCAGTCCTTCATGGGAGACTCAAACAGGAGAGCAAAGAAACGGCTATGGATGTGGATGTGTGCTTTGTCAAAGGCAGGGAAAGTCAGAGTCTGCTGTTGGGATAAACCACAGAAGTATCTTGTCTTTCCCACCAGGAAGGCTCAGTTGCTAGAGGGAGAAACTCCTAACTTTGTGAAGAAGCAATTATGATCAGCGGTGTGGGCAGGAGCGCAGCTGGGGTTTTGTACACAGTAAAGCAGTCCTGGAAGGGAGGCAGCCACGTACAGCTGAGAGGCTTTCCTCTGGAAACCTTCCCCCGGGGATTCACCAATGACACCAGCATCCAGTTTTCTGGAGCAGATCCATATTCCTGAATTGCCTTTAAGCATACAGTACAAAGCAGAGAACATGACTTACCATCTATTTCCAAGGAACTCTGGCTTACCAAACTAATATCAAAGAAGCTTTCTTCAAGTACTAAAAACTTGCTCATGCAGTAAAAAGAGAAACCACATTGCATGACTGTGAAAATGCACATTCTGTTGGATTTATTTGTCTTTAAGTGTTTTGTAAATAATGATCTCCTTGGGTGTGGAAATTTCTTCTAGGATGGAAAATACTGATCTTCCTGGAGATTACTGTAGATTTTTGAATAGCCTTCAATTTTGAAAGTGGTTGCACTCTTGCTAAAGGCTGTTGTTTGAAGTGGTGGGTGCACTTGCACATGGATGGACTCCAGCTGATGGTGCCTCATCTTCAAACAGCCATAACTAGAAAAAAGATGCTTGGCTTCCAAGTTCATTTTCAGCACTGAATTTGAAATGGGTTAAAAAAAGCTAAGGAAAAAGAAAATACAAAACTTGACTGGGCCAAAAGCAACACAGAAACATAGTCCAAAGGAGCAAAGATTTCAGCATTGCATCTCAGAGCCACTAACAGAGCTGTGTTGGTTGTGGTCACCTGGTGACACACACATCTTAGAATCTCAAATAAAATATCTGCACTGATATTCTCCTCACTGTCATCCAGACCACAGATTTGCAAGTGAGGTGGAGTCCAATGTTTGAAGCCAAAAGTGTCGGGTGAAATGCAGGAGTCTGGAGGGAAGCGAGTC
>NW_009206282.1:1461-1836 GCF_000690835.1 Fulmarus glacialis | reverse complement strand
CCCCAGAGGAGACTGATGCTAAGGGCCACCACCTCTGTGAAAGCAAGAAACAGCAGCTCCTCTGATATTCCTGGGGCAGAGGAAGGAGCTGATGTTACTTTTCCTGGTGCATGAACAGCTCCACTTTCTGGGTGCATGTTCATACGGAAGTATATAAGACAAGGGAAAAACAGTTTCAGGAGATGAGTCTTCTCACTTTATCATATGGAAGCTATATATAAAATGTATTTTAATAACGTTTGGAAAGCTTTCACAGCAAGCCATTTCGATATGTTCCACTGACACTACTTTTCAATGGGAAAACAAACATGTAAAGGAAAAAAAGAGGATGTTTTTCAAACTCTCCAGGAGATGCTTTTGGCTTTTGTACACTTC
>NW_009206282.1:0-1435 GCF_000690835.1 Fulmarus glacialis | reverse complement strand
CTCTTTCCCAAAGTAAAAGCACTTCTTTCACTGCAGCAGTCTGAATGAGTCCAGAAAAGTGGCCAGCCCTAAGTTCTCGGTGCCATTTCTGACCTCCCTTGTTATATTTTAGATACCTCAGATATTTCTCTGTCAGGCTCTCTGAAGGCAAGAATTATTAAATCACATCTGTAAACCGAAGCATGGAGAATTCTTTACATGTGTAAAATTCCTTCTCATTATATAGAAAGCAATAGTTTACAGACTGCTCTAAGTACAAGGCAGTACTCACTGGAACAATAGGAATAATATATACAAGCCTCTTAGCCTTGGTGTTTGGCAACAAATGTCTGAATGGCTTGACTGGATTACTTGAAAGTAACTAAATTAAATACTGTCTTTTGTTCATCAGCTGGGAGATTTCTTCTAAGCACTCTACTCCAGTCCTGAAACATCTGCAGATAAATGAGAAAAAGAAAAGAAGGCAAAATAGCACATAAAGGGTATTTAACTCGCTCTTAAACAGAAAATGAAAAGCCAGAAAATGAAGGGATTCCGGCTAGCTTGGGAGATCCCTGCTCAGGGAGATTGATGATGGAGACTGGACAGGAAAGGTATGAACATACATTTCTAGGAGCATCCATGTCACCCAGAGCTGCAAAACTGGGGGGCATCCATGTTTATATTCAGAAGACACAATAAATTATCATTTAGTACTTATATAAGGAAATGTCAAGAGATCAGATCAGAATCTGGATTCTCATGTGCTAGGCTGAATTTACACATGTGAAGACACTCTCTTGGAAAGCTACTCCCCTCCTGAAAGCTTGAATTTGTCTCATTAAACTATGCTTGAGATATATGGAACATGCTAAGCTGTGTACATCCATAGGTGCATGGGTTTGAGTGCTGTCTGACGTATTTTCAGACCTATCAAGCTCCATGCATTCTTTGTGCACTCCTGCTGAGTCGGCAAATCCCTGGATAAATGCCTGCAACACACTGCTGAGTGGAAGGCTCCCATATGTTATTTTGTCCGGTGCTCCTGTCATCATGCCTGTACCTCAGTCAGAGGCAGCGCTGCTCCGAGCCCTGTGGTTGCCTGGTCCACGATCTCTGAGGTCCAGCAATAGAAGATTTGGATCCAGGGAACAGCCAGAGCGCTGTGTCGCAGCCATGGGGTAAACCTCACGAGGTTTTTTTTTTTCCTGGACAATTCCTTTGTCTTCCACTTGGAAGTTTTGCTCGGGTGGATTTTGCCAGCTCCCTGTACGGGCCCTGGGTTTCCTGACCTCTCTCTCAGCAGGGAGGTTGGACCATGCTGCACCTTCTCAGGCTGCTCCATAGCACTGGCTGCTCCAGTCCCTGCAAACGTGCAACGCCATTTCACGGGCCCATGTTTCTGAACGGGAGGGCCAGGCCTGTGCTCGGCGGGGGCCGGCGGCAGACTACCCCC
>NW_009206281.1:0-233 GCF_000690835.1 Fulmarus glacialis | reverse complement strand
GAGCCCCGGGGTAGGAGAGGGTGGCGTGTGAGCTCGGGGCTGCCGGTAAAGTCTTTATTTTTTTTCTCCAGCCTCAATCCTGCAAAAAGTCCTTCATGGGGAGGGATGTGTGCGGCGTTTAGGGGTCTTGCCCCGACTTCTGCACAAGGTGTCGGCCCGGTGGGGTACAGGGTCAGGCCCCAGGGGTGATTGCGCTCCTGCAGGTCTCACGAAATGGCTGGCTGGGGGGCAAG
>NW_009206280.1:7563-8121 GCF_000690835.1 Fulmarus glacialis | reverse complement strand
TCCCAAAGGGCTGGATGTCCTTCTTCCCTATGGCTCATCCCTGGGTTTCCCCATCGTTGGCATTACTTCTGCCATTCCCACGCAGGTCTCGCCCTACACTCAAACAGCCCTGCTAATACAGTTATGGGGCAACCTCAGGCTTTCTTACAGTCCAGATTTTACATTTCAGGCAGGCTCCCCTTTCCCCCAGTGCTGGCGGGATGGAGACGGGGCTGGTGAACCCTTGGGTGGATGAGGATGCTGCTGCCCAAGGTGGTGTCTCCCTGCCAGCGCCTGGTCAGGGCACCGCGAGGAAGGGATGAGCCAAGCTCAGCCCCAGACAGGTTTGGAGGGCTTGGGGGTGTGGGGACAAAGGGAATGTTGGTCCTTGGCAGAGGATGGCCACCTCTGCGGAGCTGCCCCATGCCTGGCTCTGCGAGGTGCAGGAGGGCTGGGAGCCTCCTCCTCGCCCCACGGGTGGTGGGTGTTGCGGCGCTGGGGCCAGTTACACGCATTCATGATGCCCCAGTATCACGGGGATGTGCTGAGCACCCCCAGGCGGAAATCCGAGCCTGGCTG
>NW_009206280.1:6700-7433 GCF_000690835.1 Fulmarus glacialis | reverse complement strand
CGGGTGGTCTCGCAGGTGTGTGCGGGGCTGTAGGTGAACGTGGGAGCTTGGGTGGGGCATGGCAGCAGCGCAGCTGTAGGGCCCGAGCAGGGAGACAGGAAGTGAAGCTGTGATGACTCTTTTTTGTGAACATTTACTTTCGTTTCCCCCCCGCAGCAGAAATAGACTTTGTGCCTCCTTTGGCAGGCCGGGAACTGAGGGGCGATGGCGGGTGAGTACGACTAGCAGTGCTGGGGCTCAGTGGTGGGATGGGGTCCTGCCTGCTTGGGTCCTGCTTGCCCTGGCCGGCCCGATGCACAGGGACACAGCGCAGCATGCAGGCTGGGGCCCGGGACACTGCATCCCTGAGTAGCTGGGGCCCTGCTCCTTGCAAATGTGCCCCCTGGTGCACTTTCTGTGGGTGTGTGGGAAAAGGGGAAGGTGGGTGATGGCAGGGGAAGCCCGCGGGGTGGGCAATGAAGAGCACCGTGGGTGGGCAGTGGGGGGCGGGGAGCACCTAAGGTGGGTGGTGGGGGAGGGATCAGCAGCTGGGGATGGCAATAAGAAAGGGGGCAGCACCCAGGGGAGGTGATGGGGAAGGGGGAGCAGCTAGAGGGGTGATGGGGAAGTGATCAGCACCCAGGGGAGGCAATGGGGAAGAGGAAGCACCCAGAGCATCAGGAGCCATGGTTTTGGGGCTCTGGGTGCTGACGGGCGCGCCCTGCAGACAAACTGCTCCTGAATGGACGGACTG
>NW_009206280.1:1902-6271 GCF_000690835.1 Fulmarus glacialis | reverse complement strand
TGGACTGCTGGACGAGCTGCTGGGCCAAGGGGTGCTGAGCCTCGAGGAGGTGGACGAGGTGCACGATAGATACACAGTGCGTGCCGACAAGGCCCGCTGCCTCATCGACAGCGTGCGCCTGAAGGGCCCCAGGGCCAGCCAGATCTTCATCAGCAGCCTCAGGAAGCGTGATGGCACCTTGGCGGAACAGCTGGGTCTGGCCACTGAGTCGGGTGAGAGATGCGGGGCCGTGGTCTGCCCCCGCCCATGCTGGGGCTCCCGGCGCACCTCTGGTGGGATGCTGGAGTGGGGCCTGGCCCTGGCGAGTGTCCAGGGCGTGAAGACAAGAGGCAGTTGGGCATCCCCGGTGTCACTGCTCTGTGGCACTGAGTCCCTCTTGCCATGCAGCAACGACAGGGCTCTCAGGAGTGGCCATTCCCCGTGGGGCTGAACAGGGACCCCCCAAAAGAGGCAGAGCCCAGCTCTGCTTGTCTGTCCATGCCCTGCAACAGTCCCCTCTTGCTTCAGGCGCTTCCCAGTGTAACTCTGGAGCTTTCTGCTTGCAGGGTCCCCTGGTGCGCAGCTGGCCTCCCCCAGGACTGAGGCCCCGCCTGGCCCCCCCGTCGGCATCCAGGGCCAGCAGTGGATCCGGCAGTGCTCCCTGAGCGAGTACCAGCGCATCAGGGACACAGAGGGAGACCAGGTGCTGCAGGCAGAGGAGATGAGAGGAGGGCTGGAGTGTGGCCCAGCCGCCCAGCCGGAGCAGGCAGGGGCTTGTCGAGGGGAGCCAGGGTCTTCTCTGACCCAGGAGCAGGGCAGGAGGTGTGGGGAGATGCCCACAGGGAGATGTGGTTGCTGCACCCGTGGGCCTTCTCTGCTATTAGCTGCCTCCCAAGAAAAGCCCCCTGCACCCACCCACCGCTGAGCGCTGCCTCCCTCCATCCTCACAGATCTATCCCATCCATCTACCGCGGGAGACGCGGACCCGTAGGGCCCTGCTCATCTGCAACATTGAGTTTGAGCACTTGAGGCGGCGGGATGGGGCTGAAGTGGATGTGGAGGGGATGACGAAGCTGCTGGAAGGGCTGGGCTACGTGGTGGACATCCATCGCAACTTAACTTCCGAGGTAAAGGACTGCACAAAGCAGCTGCCACTGGCCCCGGGAGTGGTGCGGAGACCCTCCTTGTGTGCGTTGCTGATGGGGGGCTCAGGCACCACAGGGACACCTCTGTCCCCAGTGCCAGTGGGTCCTGCCCACAGCTTGTGGCTGGGGGTCCCCTCTCCACACAGCTGGTCACAGGTGGCTGATGTTCCTTCCTTGTGCTGGTTCGTAGGGGATGGCTACAGTCATGAAGGATTTTGCGGATCTCAAAGAGCACTGGACCTCTGACAGCACCTTCCTGGTCTTCATGTCCCATGGGGTCAGGGCGGGGCTCTGCGGGACCAAGAGCAGATGCGAGACCACAGACATCCTTTCCCTCGACACCATCTACGAGAAATTCAACAACAAGCGCTGCCACGCACTGCTGCGCAAACCCAAAGTAGTCATTATCCAGTCCTGCCGTGGAGGTAAGTCCCCGCTACAAGGTGCCTACGAGGCAAGTGAGCCGGCCAGGCTCTCCCGGGGCACGTGAGCCCCGAGCACAAGGTGGGGACGGGACACCCCGTCATCGCTGATGGCTGGCCCTGCCTTCTTAGGCAACGTAGGGTCTGTGATGGTGAGTGACTCCGCGGACCCTGCCATGCCCACTCCCAGCTCCGCTCACACGATCCCTGCAGGGCTGGAAGATGACGCAATCTGTGAAGTCCACCTGGAGAGTGATTTTGGCACTTTACATTCCTCTACGCCTGGTAAGCAGTTCCTGGAGACAGTTGTCCTGCCTGAGAGCAGGTGAGGGAGACAGGACTCCCATTGCTGATGCCATGGGTCTCCTCCTTGGGGCAGGTTGCCGGGGGTCCCCTCCATCCGGTGACCGCTTGGGCATTGCTCCAACAGCCTCTGGAGAAGGCAGTGTTCCCCAATGCCAGGGTACAAGGCTGCTCCAGAACACCCATAGATCCCTCTTAGCGGCACCAGGGCCAGAGCTTTGTGCCCCTGCCTGGCTGCCTTCCCTTGCCCTGGCTTCAGCCCTCCCCACCGGCTCTGCCTGCACTCCTTCCCCAGCCGATTTATCGCACCACAGTGGCTGGCTGGGGGAAATTGTCTTCTCCTGCTGGGTCACAGATGGCTCCAGGCTGTGCCAGCCTGGCAGCTGGCATGGCTGGGAGCATGGGAGAGCAGGGAGGCTTGGAGAAAATACTTATGTCGCTTCTGTCTTCCCTGGGATGCCATGTCCTTTTCCCATGCTGTGGGTTGGATGGGCCAAATACAATGATCTTGGAGAAGGTGCCCCAGTCTCCTGCTCCGGCACCCGGTGTTAATCACTGTTGCAGTGAGGGACACCAGTGAAATCACACTTGGCATCTTCTGTCTCCCCAGATACTGTCTCCTGGAGAAGCCCAGTAACAGGTTCCATTTTCATCCAGCGCCTGATAGAGCAGTTTCGAAACCATGCCTGTAACAGCGACTTACAGGAGATCTTCCGAAAGGTGAGCCTTTGTAGTTAACTGCAGGTGTGCTGGTAGATGCAGCCATGCCAATGGTCAGAAATACTTCTCAGAGCAGAGCTCGGGCCAGGGCAGGCCATTTCTCGGCAGGCCCCTCGGAAGCAGGCTCTGTCAAAATGGGGTCTGATTTGGCCTGGAAAGTCAGCTGGATCTGTGGAGGCATCGGCACCCTCCCACTTGGTGGGCATGCAAGAGCCCAGCGTGTTGGCGCAGCCCGTGGCATCCCTTGTGCCACCAGACACATGCCTGGGGATGCCCCTGGGGATGCCTCCCGACTCCCTGCACCCTTCCCATGCTGGGAACGGTGCTGCTCTCATTTCTCCCCGCTGTCTCTCTCACCCCAGGTCCAATATTCCTTTGAAAAATTCCCTCGGCAGTTGCCATCACAAGAGCGGACTACGATGCTCAGGAAGTTCTACCTCTTCCCAGGCCACTGATCTCCTGCCTGTGGTGAGTCTCTTCACCTCACACCTTTGCAGCAGCCTTTTGTCTGTGCCCCAAACCCAGTACCCAGCCAGCAAGGAGAAGTGGGGAAAAATTCCCTACGGCTCCTGAGCTCCAGACCTCGCGGCTCGGACAGGATATCCAAAGGACTTGTGTGCTGGTAGCCAGAGCTGGGCAGTGGCCTGACTCCATCCCCATCTCCCAGCTGGCTGCAGGAGAGAAAGGTGCTCAAGGAACTTGTTTCAGTAGCCCGTGTCTCGGGAGCTTCTCGTGTAATGTTCTTCACAGGTGAAAAAATAATACATGGACAGCAAAAGTCTTTGAATTGGGGGGTAACACAGCAGAAAGCTCAAGGCGAATGCAGCCCTGCTCCAGAGAGATGCACTTCTTCAGAAAAGGAAAGGACAAGAGGAAAAGCCAAGAACAGCTCTGCAGAAACACAGTGAATCTCCGAACCAGCTACTTATGCCCCCTCTGCTAGGCAATTACAAACAGACCTGCAATAAAATAGTCCTTGGTCTCCTGTCCTCCCTTCCTTTTGTGGCCTCCAAACAACCCCAAACTGAGCAAACTCTTCCCAGGGAGCAGCAGAAACACCTGGCTCTGGAGCACCAAATGCAAAGCTGGTTAATGTCCCTCTTAACTGTCCCCAGAGAGAGCCTGTCCCCAGTTGCGACAGAGACGATCTGTCACTGCCCGAGCTGCTTCTGCCCCGTCTCTGGCTTTACCTGTCGTCTAATAAAGGGATTTTCACAGTAGACGGCACCACTCCTCTGCCTTTAGCCCGCGGTGGGTTGATGGCTGTTACGGCCGGCAGTAGCTGCTGTTACGTTGCCTTCTCGGGGGACGCCGAGGAGGCGGGAGGTGAGAAATTGGAGGGAGCTCAGGGAGAAGGGGACGCCCGCCTTCGGGGCAGGCTGGGCAGACGCGCTCCAGGGGGATTTCCGTGCCTCCCCCTTGCAGGCTCGCAGCATCTCCTTGCTCAGGGGGCAGCTTCCCCCACTCCCCGATCCTCCCGCTGCCCCCGAGGTGGAGGAAGGATGTGATTTCCCCTGGGAGCCAAGAAAGATCCTCAAACCTGTATCTCACACACACTGCTCCCACAGCTCGGCGCGTCACGGGCCCAGCCCAGTTGTCACCTGCCACCAGTATCCCCGCTGGTAAGCAAGAGCCCCTTGTGCCCACTGCCGCGCTCCCTGTCTCCCACAGCCCCATCCAAACCATTTTCTGCCTTGGCATGGATTCAGCTTTATTGCACGTTCTGCAAAGTCACAGCCAGATCCACAACCAGGTGGTCTGGCAGCAGGAAAACGAGAGGGCTCTCCTGCCCCCTCCCAG
>NW_009206280.1:345-1871 GCF_000690835.1 Fulmarus glacialis | reverse complement strand
CACCTCGCGAGACACTCCAGCGCAGGCAGGACAGGCTGGTGTCCTGAGCAGGAGAGCTCCGCGGGACGGAGGTGCCTCTCCGCTCCGGCTCCAAGCGACCTGGGGTGGGAGAAGGCCTTGCAGGCAGGATCGGACTGCAAAGTGGGCAGCCGGTCCAGGCTGAGCCCCTCATCACAGAGCCCAGAGTCCTGCGTCACTGCCCGGAGCTCTTCAGGTCCCACACGGTGCTTGCAGAAACCCTGGTCCCCAGCGCTACGGTGGTGTCAGGAAATTGAGGACAGCAGTGATGAATTCTTCAAATTTATCCTGATGGACTATGTGGCCTGCACCTTCAATGTACTGGACATCCGCCTTGGGGAAGAGGCGCTGGATCTCCGGGTAGTCTTTGGAGCTGCAGGACAAGAGAACACAGCATGGGAAGCGTGGTCAGAGGTCCATCCAGGTGTCTTCCCTCACCTTCCCCAGGCAGAGAGGGATGGGAGGTCTGACCACGTCCCCTTCCCTGCCGGGAAAGCCCAGGGCTGCCCCTGGGTTCCCCCTCGCTCCCCAGCGTGCTGGTGTCACCAGCTGCTGGAGGCACAGAGCTCGCTCCAGGACCTTGCCCATCTCAGGGGCTCCCTCCCACCCTCTGCAGCTGCAGACAAACACAAGGGGTCAGACCACAGACTTCGAACCGCTTCTCTCCAGTCCCACCTGATGTAGGGTGAGTTGGATCCTCCCAAGAAGAGTGCAGGGCCAGGATACGGCTTGTGGAAGACAGGGAAGTTCATGATGTCTGCCAAATGGTGGGAAATAGCCTCCAGGTTCACCCGCCAGATGTAGCGGCCCTCCACCTCCACCAGGTTGGTGAGAAGGAACTGTCTCAGCTGTGGGAGCTGTCACAAAAGGGGATCATACACTCTTTACTAAAAGCAACAAGCTCTCAAGTCGTCCTGGCACCCTCCGTCCTCCCCTCCACCCCCTTCTGCCCATCTCCCATGCTGTCACATTCTCCATCGCCCCTGCAGCCCTGGTGAGATGTCCTCCAGCTGCCCAGGACAGTGGTGAGTGAGCAGGGGTGGAAAGAGTCTCGTGGCTCTAAAGCCCTGTGCTCTGGTCCCAGGGACAGGCTGGGAGCAGAAACCCCATCCAAGGAGCGGGATTTCCTACCTGGACCACCGGACGCAGCTGATCGTCAGCCAGCTGGCGGGCTGCAGAGCGGGGCAGACCATCTGGGATCTTCACCGCCTTCATGGCAGAGATGTAGGCAGAGAATTCGGAGACAGGTGTGGTTGAGACAGGACTGATGTCTACAGAGATGAGGCGCTCCACCAGGTCTGGCTGGGGACACAAGCAGGGCAGATAGATGCCAGCCGAGATCTCCCCAGTGGGACAGGGGACAGGGCTCCGCTCCCACCCAGACTCCCTGGAGGCTTTTCGCTCCCTCCTGCCTCCGCAGAGAGCTCCACATGCCTTTCCCCGAGCCCCTGTGTCTTGGCACAGGAGACCTCCAAGCTCCCTCGCCATCAGTGCCGGAGGGACGGGGC
>NW_009206280.1:0-215 GCF_000690835.1 Fulmarus glacialis | reverse complement strand
CGCAATCAGTGCCGGAGGGACGGGGCAGAGCGTGGGCTGGCGGACAGAGACTTGCTGCTGCTCCCGCGGCCCGGCTTACAGCACACCCGACCGTGATGGAGAAAAGCCACCCACTGCGGGGCTGCGGGCAAGGCTGGCGCCGCTGAACAGCCCCCACAGGTGCCACCCCCCTTCCTACAGCCTCCCGCTGCAGGGGCCCTCCCGAGCCCGCTCCC
>NW_009206279.1:0-17893 GCF_000690835.1 Fulmarus glacialis | reverse complement strand
CCAGCCCCGGGCCGGCTCCGGGTGGCCCAGGAGGAGCCCCGATGGAAGAGACCAAGGCTGAACCTCTGCTGCAGGGTTTCCATCCTCACTCCTACATGCAGATAGATCCTCTCTGCTGCTTTTCAAGAGCAACTGGGTCTTTCCTGTGTTTTAAATGTAGGTGCGGGGGTGAGGAGGCTAGGTACCATCTTCCCAAACAGATCTCAGTGGCCAGGGCACTGCTCTAGCAAGCAAGAAACCTGCAAGTGGGTTGACAGCGCTTAGTCCCCTTTCTCCTACCCCTCTGAGGATGCTCCGGGAACAGAGCTTCCTCACCTTTCCTACTGCAGTTGCACTGTTTAGCAAGAAATAATTTGTATATCCTCAGACTGGATTGGGGGTGGGTGACTGCAGCCAGGTCGGAGCACTCGGCTGGTAAAGGGTCCTGGTCCGTGCTTGGGTGCTATTGCAGTGTGGGACCTTCTCGGCTGGGGGTGCAGAAGCCCATGTCTCCTCCCTGTGGTGAAAGAGGGCATCCCTGGCCCGGGGAATATTCCCTCTTTGCCTGTTGAGTCTACTTTTTGTCTTCCAAGTACCAGAGCCTCAGTGAGAGAGCTCAGTGTTAGTCTGGCATGGGAAATCTTGCAGTAGGAGGACATGTGGGATACCCAAATCGGTGGCTGTTTCTCCTAAATGTTGGTCATCCTCAGAGAGAGGGATTTATGTAGCCACCTTCTTTGAACTACCTATCTCCCTTTTCAGCTAGTGAAGGGAAACAAGACCTTCTAGAGTTGATCTCATCCTAAAGTCTTTGCTTAAAAAAATGAACCTCTGCAGATGGTTAAAGGTGACAGCTGAATCTCAGCAGAGGTAGAGCTGGTATTTTGAGCATTACATACTGGGCTTTAGGTGTGGAAATTCTTTCCTGAGCCCCATTTCTGTGCCTCTTTGGATCTGGATCCGAGTGATTTTGCTTTCTTTTCAGAAGGATGGACAATGCTGTTTTACTTTAGTTTCACTTGAACACTCTTTGAGACAAAGACATCCCTCACTCACATGGTTAAAAAGCTGTATGTTACTTGTGCTGGTGTGTGTGTGCAGCCATGCAACCGTATGTCCCAGGGAATATAATTACAAACATGTCTGGATGGAGAGGGGAAAAAAAAAGCTTGCAAAGAACCAGGGTAGCAGATCAGCTGATTTGCAAAAGGGAAGAACAAACGTTAATAGTTCATGTAAAACATGGCTAATACCTGTCTATTATGTGTCAGTCTCAAAACTCTGCCATTTGCCCTAATTCAGCCTAGTTCAAGTGATCTGGGTGTATTGCCATTAAAATCACAACAGCTCCCGTTGTGATTGACTCTGGTTTGGGCAGACTCAGCAGGGATGAAGTCTTGCAGTGAGAAAGCACAGCCTGATAGAGGGTACTGCAGTCCTTTGAAGACTTGATAAAGGTCTTATTGTTTTATACCCAAAAGGCTTGAGAAGCACAAGGCTTAATGCACAGGCAGGTAGTTCATTTTGAATCTATAGGGTATCTTTCCTTTAGCTGCACTTTTTTTTTTCCTCCTTCCTTGACAGCTTGTTTTTCTGTTTTCTTACTGTTACGAGAAATATGGATATCTGCCAGTTTGTGAGATTTCTGCACTGGTACAGCATTTGGAGCAGTGGGATCTCTGGCTATGCCTGAGGCTCCGTGGTGCTCTGATAACATAGATAGTAAAAATAATAATGTATAGCAATGTCACTTTCCAGAAACCTTTTTGTCATTGGCTTCTTTCATCAGGGACTATAGTAGTTCAGCACTTTAGGAAAGGTATGTTTGTGCTGCAAGCCAAATGTATGAGCAGCTCGAATGAGTATTCCCATGGGTTTTTGGAGTAAATGGGTATAGCCATAAGCTTCTGGCGTAATAGCATTCGGTCCAGGCTGTGATGCCCATTCACATCATGAGCTTTCCCTGAGCTCTGCGATGTCGGCAGCTAGTTTGAAGGTGAGTTAGGTTCATCTTCAAGAGTGGAGACAGGCTCTGGGCTTGGATGGCTGGGGTACCTCTGGGGTGCAGAAGTTGGGGAGACCCACTGCTGTATGCCATGCTTCTGGTGACTTGGTAACTCGGGTTAGGACCATGGTAGAAGGATAACTGCTTGGTGAACTCTTCCTACTTATGCCAATGATGAATGGGATGTTAATGCAAATGTTTCATATGTTGCATAAATTATGACTTTGAGTGGAGTTGACGACACAGTTGTTTTTCACTGGTATTAAATGCACGTTCAGCTATTATGATGGAAATGATGAGATATGCATGCCCACCCCCCTGCCACTGCAGGGAGCATCTTTGTTACATCTTATTTTCCAGTGTTCGATGCTTTTTCTAAACTTTTCAACTGAATGAGTCTTCTTCAGCTTCCCCTTAGAGACTCGCCCAAATCTGAACAGATTTTGCTTTTAGGACATTTTAACTCATACTCAGCCTAAATGGATCTTTTCTTCATTTAATCATTTCTTTCCTTCTGTTGTTTGTGCAACCATAAAAAAAATCACTGAGTGACTCTTCTCTTACTTCCCATTCAGCCAAATTGTTTGCAAAGAGAGATGCGGAGTATCCGAGCTGCTGGCAAAAATGTTTTCTTTCATATACTCTGCTCCACTCTCAGTTACTATGCAGATTGAGAGCAAACACATATGTTTTTGATACAGATATCTGCTACACTGGATGGTTTCCCTGCCATTTCAGTAGGCAGGTAAACCAAATATAGAATTATAAAGTGACTGAGTGAATGGAAAGGGTAATGCTAAATGCCTGCTATAAGGGAAAGTATTTTTGTACTAGTCTGCTGGAATACTTCTGGAGAAGACAGAAATGATAGAAGAAATTTATTTGGACAATGAAAAAACCTTTTATAAAATCACTTGCAAGACAAAGCCAAGGAAGTCTTAGGGAGGGAGGAGAAGCATGAACTTGAAACTGCGTCAAGTACAGTGGATTAAGTATGTTGAAATAATGTCAATTTTCATGATGAGAAAAGGTTAAAAAAATGGAGTGTGTCTAAGTTAAGTGTGAAGTATTTTAACTATGTAAGTGCATTAAATCAAGATACTAGGTACTAAGCTAAGCAGCCTGGGAAGCAAGGTGAAGTTCTGTCTTTCCATGTAAAGGGCGGAGAGGAGATACGTGTCAGCCTTGGGACGACGTTATGTAACAAAGCTGGATAAAAGTCAGCATGCTTGTCACCAAATATACATGGCAGAAATAACAGGGATGTCTGCCGGCAGGAATCTGCGTATCTCCTACACTCTTATGTTGTAAGTGAACTGTACCTGCTTGGGAAAAGGGTTGGGGTCGTTGTGGGTGACTGTGTAGAGACAGCCCATGTGCTCGTGGTGAGATAAGTTGGATGGCTGATTAAAAAAAAAAGAATAAAACATGTAGGAGTGTTTTTGTGCCTTACCATTAGTACTCAGGAACGGTGAATGTTGTGTTTGTTCTTTAACTGGTTAACAAGCACACAGTGGTCACAGCAGAGGGTGATGCTGTCTAAGTAAGAAGGGAATAACTTGAGGGAGGAGGAGACAGAAGAACATGCATTAATGCATGGGGTAGAGAAAATTAACGAGATGCAAATCTTTAGGACAAGGTAGAAATAAAATGGCTTTCTATGCACTTGAAAGGCTAAATGTTGTTACTTTTAAGAGGTAATACTTTTTTCTTTTCATGTAACTGTAAACGACCTCTGGGACTTCTTGATCTCTGGGATTCCTTTAGTCTCTGTTGACCTTAAAATCTCTGAAGGGATTAGCTCATTGCTGAACATTTAGGAGGGAATTCTCCTTCTAAGTAGGTTTCCTCGCTGTCCCTTATTGGTAGCCTTGTCTCTTTCTCTGAAGCATCTGCACTGACTATTTTGGCAACAAAACAGGAGCTATCTATACCAGCTGCTGAGGTGATCCAGATCTAAACACCCTGAAAGATCTTCGACTCTTAATTTATGAGCAATTCATAGTCAGCAGAAGAGGCTGTGGAAAGATTCCTAGACAGATTCATATTATTTTTATCACCTCTTGCTACGCAGACTTGTGTCTTTGAGGTGAAAAAAGAAATGTACAGCTTCCATTTGCCATGGTGGTGGAGAGTCATAAAAATGAGGAAAGAAGAGCAAAACCCATGCTATAAAACTGCTGACAATAAAGTCGATGGAGTGGAAACAGGTGCACAAAAGGTGAGAAGACAGATGCAGAGCCGCAGGTACTGCAGCAGTAAGCATCGCCACCGCAGCACCAAGGCGGGAGGTGGGGGGAAGCACAGGAGAAACCAATGAGGTGTCAGAATTTGAAACCTGAGGAGGAGGACAGATGCTGGTATAACAAACGGAAAGTGAGCCATGGTCGTAATGATTCAAGAATAAGAAAATTAGGCATGGTGGAAACCGCTAGAACAGACCATAAACTCAAAAGACTAGTAGACATTAAACCAACACAAGATTGCATTTCTTCCACCATCAAACACCACTTGATCATTCAGGATGAGTATTTATCATCTGTAAAAAAGCCCATGATTTTCTTTTCTTCCCCCCCCCTTATTCCTCATAGCTTGTGTAGATTTAGAGAGGGCAAGTGAGGACAGGAGCTCTGCTGGGATTCCTGACACATCCATGCATGGTGCTGGTGGGGACCACCAGCCAGCCGGGTGGTGGGATGGGGATACACAGTGATTTGGGTTGTCATCTGCCTCCTCCGGGCCACGTTTTCCACCGGGTGTTGATTGGGAAAGATTTAGCAGTACTGTGCATTGCTTTATGCCGGCTGGGGACCTGGGACAGAAATGCTGGAATCGCTTGAAGGGAAACCCTTACCTGCAAGTCTGACCCTGCGCTCAGCGAAGACGTTGGCAGGGCTCCCGCCAACTGCAACGACCACGGGGCAGAGCCAGGGGTTGTCAGGACTTGCAGGGCTCAGTCTGTGGGCAACTGGGAGATGCCGTCAGAGCAGGCATCCCCCATGTCCTATGTGTAAGTCGCTATCGACACTTGCTGAAGAAAGCGGTAAGCACCAGTTAAGTAGAAAAAAAAAATTAAAAAGTGGAGAATAGATAAGGGTTGGTAACACAAAAGGCAGCCTTGAACCCCTCATGCTTGAGATAGGAAAGAAACAGTGTTTGGGAACAGGTCCTATGTGTCTTCCAGACATTGCCAAGGTTTTTCTAGGGGCTGCTACTGCAAAGGTCCTGTGCTGGCATCCAGCATGGCTGTGTCTCTCCTAACTCGTACACCTACTTGGAAAAGAGTGTCCCTCCCACGCCCCCTTGGTAATATTTTAGCTGTTATCCCGGACCTGAAAATCTGTTTAGGTTTTAGTTGCTGATAGTGGAAACATTTTGGTTTTCAGTCTTTTGAAAGAGAAACTCTCTGTTTTTGAAGAAGAGGAATAGTTAAAAACCCTTTTCTTGAGAACCTCCTTTAAAAAAAACCTACAAAACTTTCAATTACAAAACGTTAGCCAAATCTAGTAATGACCTTGTTTCACAAGCATTGTGGTGCTCACTTTTATAAATAGTGCCAGACAGTAATCGCTGTACGCTTGGGACAAGGGCTCACAGCTGATTTAAGATGATCTAGGATGACATGTGCAGCCGAGCCGCCGGCTCCCCTGCATTGATGCTGGCGATCCAGTCACTGTGTGCTGAGTCAGAGCAAACGCTGATTCGGCTGAAAACTAACCTGCCAAAAAAAAAAAAAAAAAGAGGAAAAAAAGAAGGCAAAGGGTGAGTGTTTAGTTGGATGAATGGCAAAGATCACTCAGTGTTTAGTCTCTGGGGGCCTAAGTAGTGCAGGAGGCTTTGGAACCCACCAGGCACAAGGCTGGTCCCCTCTTATTTTAGTTCTAGAACATAAAATTTTGGTGGGATAGAGCTAGCCTGGGCTTACACTGAGATAATGGCAAGGGAATTGTATTTCCTGATGTAGGAAGAAGAAAACGAGAGATGTGTGTGTTAAAGTGTGAAAGAACTGGATTGTTGCTCTCCGTTGTGGAGGTCTGTGCTCTGGCTTCAGAGATGCAAGTGCCGTCTCTGCAAGGAAAGGGGTATTTGCTGCCTGTAAGATACGTTTTCAATGAAAAAAAAACTTTCAGATGACGGACTATTCCCAACTAGAAAATTTCTTTGACAGAGAATTTTTACTGCTACAAAGAGAGGGCAAATCAGTCATCCCATTTTCCCTTGCTGATATGGCATTAATCTCTCTTATCTGTTAGTGTTTTATAGTCAAGAAATGCAACACATAGCAGAGATGGTTTATGGTGATATTTGAAGATTATTGGAAAGTACCTACAAAGAATGATAGGAACTATATTATTTGGTAGTGAAAATGCTGGGAAGCTCAATTTTCATTTAGATTTCGTTTCACCTTAGAGGTACAAATATTTTCCAGGGATAGTCCACAGGAAAGTGGCTCAGGGTGTTTGGGATTGGTTAAAAGGATATGCCCACCCTGCCGAGTACAGGAGCATCAGGAGAAGAGGTTCGTGTAGGCAGAGGGAGCCGGTCCATGGCACTGGACAGATCCCTGGCCCTCTTCTAATCAGGGTAGACACAGCCAAAAGAACTATAATACAATAATTACCGAGGTGGGTTACTAATGCTAATCTTATAATCCAATTTGATGAAAAAAACATGCTTCAGGAAAAGAGTGAACTTTCATTCTGAGGTTGGAACTGACCTGAACATGCTTAGAGGTATTTTTCATGTAGTGAATATGGTCAGAAAATTGAAATGCATCAGATAACCAAGCCAGAGGAAGAAGCGATGGGGAGTGCAAAGCCTGAAGATGCCATTAACATAATTGCTGCTGGCTGATGAAGTATACATTTAACAGTAGAGAAATCAGTGTCTAAATTGAGCATACTGTCCCAGAAAACTAAAATGCACTGAAGTGGCGACTTTTAGCAGCAAACTCAAGGGTAAAGGTGATTTAAACCTCAGCTGTTGACTCTTAGAGTGTTAATTTCCCATAGCGTTTCTTGTGGCCTGTGAAATCCTTCTGGTTTTGTACTTACTCTCTGAAGTTTCTCAAAGGAAGATCTTCACACAGGCGGGCCGTGTTTTATACACACGTAGGGGTGGTGCCGCGTCTTTTGAGAGACGTAAGTCAGAAATGGATGCCTTCTGATTTTTCCCAGGCTTTTATATCCGTGGCTCCCTCCTGCTGGCAGGTCAACCGTGCTGATCAAATGCTGCTTGTTTCTGGTTAGCTGCTTTTTATCTCCGGCTCTGTGGTTCCTTAAAGCAAATAAAGAAAAAGAAAGATTTCCCAAGACAGTTCTTTTCTTCGCTCTTTTCTTTGGAATTATTTCATCCAATTTTTAAAAAAATCAGACTTCTCTTGAAAGGAAAGAAACAGGGGCCCTAACCAGACTCCTTTACAGGAGGATTTATGCTTGCATGGAGGGAATATGAGCTGATGTGCATCTTGGGGATGCTGGGGGGAGGCTGCTCGGTAGAATTGGAGTGGAGAAACGATTCAGCTCTTCACACCGCACCTTTCTTGGCAAGCACCTGCCCTGCAGATGTGCTGATGAGCAGCTTGTCTTGCCTTGTGATGAACGTCAAGTGTCCTGGTTAGTAAGGTAATGGCTGTCTCCCCTAGAGCTGTCCTCTTCCAGAAGACCAGACAGGGTGACTCTGTCGATCAATGCTTGGTTTTGATGCTGAATGTAGGATTCACCAGGACTCTCAATTCTCCTTTTTTAGGGTGGAAGCCCACTGTGTTCTGTCTTAGCTTCTGCACGGCAAGAGGCAGGGGATCCGGAGATGTTGCTGCACCAAAGCAACACGTCCTGTTAGTGTCAAGGCATCCTTTTAGGGATGCACAGACCAGATATCACAAATAGTTCAGCACTGAGCCCTGCACTGCTACCGAAATAGCTGTGATCGATGATCAGATTCCCATTCACCCTAGCTAAGAGGAGCCATAATGTAAAAAAGAATCAATTCCTTTATCTTTTTGTTTTGTGGTATTTTTAACTGCACTTACAGCCAACCCTACTTAAATGTTTGCTGGCTTCTCTGAAGAGTCATTGCTTTTTAATGCCAGCTTTTAAATTGAAAAAAAAAGAAGCTCTTTTACAGCATTGCCCATTGCGATACTGACCTGCTAATCTCTTGAACTGATTTGCTAAACAAGGGAAAAGATTTCTTTAAAGCCTCATCATGTGGTTATGCAGGAATCGCAGCTTTCCTTGAAAAAGGGGGGAAAAGAAAAGGTACGTAAGTCATCTCCTCAGTATTGCAGAGAAGAGTTGGAAAATGTGAACCTTGAAAAGCGAAAATCTGGAAAGTTAAATGAACTGGAGCTAAGTTGCACAGTGTTTTAAGGTCCTGTGGCACTTAAATAAGTCATATGGAATTTGATGGGGTGGACGCAACGATGCCTGACTCAAGGTTTTGGGAGGCTTTATGTAACTGTTACTGAAGTACAATTTGATTAACAAACTTTGTCATTATTCAACTTTAGCATTTACACTGTAGATAGTCTGATGGGGAGACCCAGTGGCACCTCATTGGGCACCACACATGCTGGAAATAAAAATAAATTATTGGGGCAATATCCTGCTTTCATAGGCAGTCTCTAGCCTGCTAAACATGACAGGCCCACGGAGGTCTGGTCCTTGAACTGTCCAGATCACCCCAAGGTTTGTTAGTGTGCTCCCTGGCATGGATTTGCCCATAAAAGCTGGCATGGGATGGGACATTGCAGCAGAAGCTGTGGATGAACTCCCTCCAGTTAGAGAATAAAGATGCGTGGAGGCAGTTTTGTCGTGGGATGACTATAACTGGGTACGGTTACTTGAATACTTACCATGTTCGGAGGGCACGTAGCACCCTTGTAGTTCTTCAGCAGTGTGAAGAGAAAACTTGTTCCGGTGATCCATGCACAGTCCAAGCATGAGATCCTGATGTTGTGGAAGTAGCTGAGCACTGGGAAGAACCATTTCATACCATGAAAAGGACTGATCTCACTTTTAACTGTACAAGTTAGGCATCTAGTCTGACCTAAATGTCTAGTTGTCAAGACAGAGGTAATCACCCTTCAAGACTAATTTTTCCCATCCTGAAAGGGTGGTGTGATTTTTCTGCTGAATGTGCCCATTTTCTTCCACTGACTACGGAGGGACTCTGGCTTATGTCAGGTAGATGCTCAACTTTTAGTTATCTAAAATAAAATAAAATTAATCATCTGGACTCATCAGGAATTAATCTCCACTGTAACTGAATTACATTAGCTGTTACACAAGCTACAAGGTTGCTTTGCAGCGCTCTGCAAGCTGCAAGGGTGAAGGTGTTTTGATAAGGCTGGGACATCGCAGTGGTGGAGCTAGGTCTCTGCAATGACCTAATTACACTGGAGAAGGGACCTAAATCTTTGCCTCTGAACTGCTGAATTAAAATGGAAACGCAGCAGGAGCACAGCCTTGGTCCTTAGTTCTGGAGAGCTATTTGTGAGTGAAGAGTTTTATTGTTTTGCCTCGTAGCAGCTTCCTACCAAAGGCGCGTTATCACACACAGAGTCCTTTCCTATCCAGGGAATAATTAACATCAAGCTCATGCCAGTGTGGATTTCTGTCTATGATATATGCAGGATTAGACCTAACATGTAAGCTTGCATGTAATGATCAGCATGTAATTTATTGAAACTGTTTGTCAGATGGGCTAGACCTTGTATTTGGATTTAATTTCCCAGTGCAAAAAGGCAGGTGGTCAATTTATGATTGCTTACAGTGTGCATGATTACAGGCTGACTGCATTACCCGGGTAGGAGAACCAGCTACGAATGCATTTCTTTCTTCATGGTGTAGACTGGATCATATCTCATGGGCGAAATCAGTAGCAAGGGACAGCTCAGGAACTGTGCCTGAGCAAAACTCTCATCTCTTCCTTGTCGTGCCTTTCCCCGGCTCTGTGGGCTGATGAGTCACTGCCGATTGATTTGACTGATACAGCCGGTGCGATAACACATTACCCTGCCCCTTGAAGGAGGATTAATGGTGCTGCAGCCAAAGCTCTGCCTACTGCTGTCACCCCCCGGTTCATACCCCAACCCAGCCTTGGTCCTACACGAGAGGGAAGCTTGTAGCTCCGGGCATCTGGCTGCTAGAGATGCTAACGAATTTGGATTTGTAGCTGCCTTAAAAGCTGCCTTACCCCTATGGGTAAATCTGGACTTCAGAAGAAGTGTGCACTGAGCAGGGCTTGGCTAGAACCTGCTACTGGAGACCATTTTGACTGGGGTTAGCAGCGTGCATACAGAGAAAAGTCTAGGAACTGAATGCAGCTGATGGCCGAGTTAAATCTAAGGTGCATGTTCTCCATCATTTGCTTAGTTCAGGCTGCCTTGGGCTGCTAGCTTGTCCTTGGCTTTATTTATTAGTTATTCTTGCAGTGGAAACGGACTCTGTGGGCTTGGAGGCAACCCAAGAGGGCAATATTGGATGAGGCTTCCTCATAAGAATATAAGGTTACATATTTTTCTTGTCAGGCTGTGATTTAAGATCTTGCTTCATTCAATGAACAGGGTTATTTCAGACACATAGTACAGTTAAGCACTCACAAAGGGCACGGTCCCATCCTAAGACAAGTGGTTGCAAGTCAGGCAGAAGTTCCTGAGCTAAACCACCCAAACGTGACCTCCCTCTGATGTTACAGGTGTCATCAGTCTCTTTTTTGTCTTCTTTTTTTTTTTCCCCAAAAATGGAATATTCATAAAAGCATGCAGCATTCCCAAAGTTGAGTATCGATGAAGATTCGGCTAAAAATTGTAAAAAATTTCTAATTTGCTATGGGTTGCTTTTTTTTTTTTCCTGTTTGAAAATATTCAGCCATCTGGTCAGCAAACAAATAAAATGCTGCATGGTATTGGCAGCAAAGCATACACCGAAAAACAACTGATGGGAGAAGGAAACAGTTCATAGTCTTTCTGTAGTGTGGTAGGTTTTGGTTTTGCAATTTTTTCCCCTCACAGAAGACTTCTGAGTTAAATTTGTATTTGTGAAAAGCAGAATCTGGTCATGATCTTCATATAAGTAAACGCAGCTTTGGCAAAGCCTAAAGTCAATAAAAATATGTCTATTTTTACTTTCCCCCCAAGGATTAATTAGGCTTAGAGAAAGAAGAACACCTTTTCTTCATTATTAGAATCCTTACTTTGCAATATTATATGTAAGTGTAACAATTAAAGTCCTGGTTATAAACACGTTTTCTGTCAATGTGACCACTTTCGTTAAAATCCTGTCTTGAAGAAATTATGCAAGTTCAGGTTCTAGTGCAAATCATTTGTATTGACACAGAAGTGACTAATACCTGTAGCTCTTGTCTCTCTTCTTTTGGGGACTATATATATTGGAAGCAGAGCCTTTGTATTGGGATAATATTGGGGTAATCCCTTCCACATTGAAGGTTTATCGTAGAATCATAGAATCATTAAGGTTGGAAAAGACCTCTAAGATCATCGAGTCCAACCGTCAACCCAACACCACCATGCCCACTAAACCATGTCCCTAAGCGCCTCATCTACACGTCTTTTAAATACTTCCAGGGATGGTGACTTATTTCACTATATCTCTCCCCAGCTGTACCTAAAACTCAACCTCTGAGGAAATCAAGGTCTGAAAGGGAAAAGCTGAGCTCAGAAGCGAGCCAGACTCATCCATGGCTTGAGTGAGGAACACGCCAAGAGCAGACAGACCTGGGTCAATAGTGATGAGAAAATGAGGGATGGGTTTTCCGCAGCTGTACCCTGCTCCTGCCCTGTGCAAGCCAAATAGCTAGCGGATATTTTTTCATATAGTAACATATCTCAAGAGAGAAAAGGAAATGTGGAGCAAATGCGTTTGGTAGGAAATTGTAAAGGAGGTGACAGGGCAGAAAAATGATACAAGATCAGATGAGCGAGCATCACCCAGACTTCCCTCTAATAACAGCGTTGTTCCTTTTCTAATATTTTTCTGCTGCCTAGCGCCGTATGAAAAACTCGCACACCTAATGGAAACTGATAACTGACAGCAGAGGGGCAGGAGCGGAAGCTTTGCAAAATGCTCGTGCATGTGCCTGGTTTTAAGCACATGAATAATTCCACTGAAGTTTGAAAACCAATGCCTTATTTAAGATGAAATTCATGCTTAAATACTGTGCTGGATTAAGGTCAGGGAATTCTGTGAATTGCACAGAGTCAATTCTCTGACGTAACTGAGACATATTATTGAATTTAAACCTTTTATTTCCAATAAACCAAAGATTTTCCTTTAGGTGCAGTGTTGAAAAAAATGCATTGACTGGTGTTCTTTAAAAATATTTAAATGTTAAGTCAGTTTGGTGCTCATTTCATGCTGTCCTTTGTGGGTTCTCATAAAAATACTTCTTCTGTTCTGTACGCATTCAGCGGACTTTTTAAGACTATCTGATGATGTCCTTTTATATCCTTTTTAAAATTTGATTGGTGTAGCAGATTGGACAGGATGCTGCTGTGGGACTCTGTTACTGGAGAGGAAATGGAATTAAATGGGCCACACTGATTCCTCAGATGATTAAACCTGGCCATGGTTCAGGTCCTCACTGGATTAAAGTGGACAACTTGTAAAATTTTATTACCTTTATATTGCTCCACATGAACCTGCTGGGAGCCCTGCGAGGATGAGACGGCCAGTTTGGCCATAGTTTGTGAACTGAATCCTTGAAGATGTATTTTCCCTGTGGACACTGTAACTGCAGAAGTTAAACTTGGTTCAGAGCGGTGGCTCAGTAAGGTAGCGGCTGTATGGAAGGAGATGCACAGGCTCTAGGATGCACTTGCACATGCCCAAAAATGTTTATGTTGTTCTAAATGGTTCACACAGACTGGAGAAGCCTCGTAGATAAATATGCTGTAATATTTACCTTAACATTTGCTCCATCTGTCTCATTTTTCTCAAGTACATAGATATATTTTTCCCACTGAAATTATCAGCTCAGGTCCTCACCTGAGGTAAATTATTTTACCCTACTCAGCTGTTTTATGTCTAATATAATTCTAGTTTGTTGACTCTATACATGTCAGGAGCACCCAAAGTGAAGTTTTTACTGTGTCCTTTATTTTGAGAATATAAAAAAGAACGCAAATTTATCATCTTGTCTTGCATCTGATAAAGAAAGGACGTAACAAGGCATGACAAGAAGTGGGTTCACTTGGCTGGTGCTTAAGGAACTGCTGAAATTGGGCACAGCATTGGTGTAGGGGTTCAGAAGGAGGGCAAGGGGCAGAAATAAAAAGGAAAAAGTTGTCTTGGGGGTTGGAAAGCTGAGTGCCCAAGGGAAGACTGGGAAAAGCTTGTACATCTGTTGAGCGGAGGCCACCTGGGGCCAAGATCGGCTCGCTTGCCTTGAAGCTCATCTGGTTGCTGTCCATCTCAGGTCTGGAACCTTCTGACGGCCTTGACTCCTTCACAAACAAAAGCTCAGCAATTTTCCCTGTGGCTTTAATACATCTGTTGGGATGCTGCAGGTACCTTAGGTAATTGCCTTCTTGGGATTTGCTTCTGGGCTATTACATACTTATACCCTGAACTCTTTTTGTGCAGATTGCCTTCTGAATAGGCAACAGTCAGCAACATCTCTACTCAAAAAAATAGAAGCTTCTCTCCATTTATGAGTCTTAAGCCTTGAATAGCTGGATATAAAACATCAAGTTTGAAAAGGAGGAGGAATGAATAAAATCCAGCATATTAAAAGTTATAATTAGGACTGTGATCAACTTTGATACTGTCAGGCCTCCTGAACTGTAATAACTGCGTAGCTCTGAATAAAAAGCCTAACCATATTTGCAGTGAAACATGACTCTTGTTCTTGGAGAACGTTTTGGCTTATTACACAGTGCCAGTGTGTGTGAATTAGGGTATGCTGTACTGAGATCCTGTGGGTGGCTTTATCTAGTGTGTCCATATGCACACAATGTTTGCATAAGGCGTACCGTATAGTTGATGTTTGTGAATAATAGGCACTAAAATTTACTTTCCTGAACACAAAAGCTGGTTTGTGTGTATGGAAGTGACCTTGTGCAAACAGTTCTCTGCCGATGTGTCTGGACGCTGCTCTGTTAGTGCAGTAGAAAGTAGGTGAGGGGCACCCGGCCAGCTGGCGACCGTCCATCCTGACGGCACCGTGGCACACGGGCTGTGCCTGGGCACCTGACATCTTGGAGAGCTTTGGGGAACACCTTCCACCGCTACCCAAAGCTTTCCTTGCTGTAGGGAAGACAGACGAGTGTCATCATGTGGGTGGTCTTGGAAGACCCTTCGGTAGTCAGCATGGACACCACCTGCAGCTCTTGGCTAAAGCGGGATGTGGAAACTCCTCGCAAATGTGGCATGTGGAGTCAATGTGGCATTGTTCCCTCTGCGAGGCTGCTTATTTGCTTTGTGCTCTGATTGTTGTATACCAAACAACAAAACATGAGGATTTAGTGAGTTTTCTCCTTTGTAGTTATGTAGGTAGAAATTTGTGACAGTGGGGGAGGGAAAATACTATCAAATCAAAAGTGTGAGGCACTACACTTCTTTTTACCTTTTTTATTGATATAAAAGAGTGGATAAGGAGTAGATTCCCAGTAGTTAACAAAGCAAGTACTTAAACTATGGATAGGACGCTTAAATATTGATAGTTAAAAAGCTGTAGCCCGTTAATTCTACTTTTGATGGGCCTGCATGGGATCGTGATTATGGGCATTAAACCTGACATTTTTTCCTTAAACCTAACATCTCTGATAATGCTTGATCTTTCAAGCTAGTTGGCTTCAATATTGCAGTTTAAGCCCTGAGAGCCTATTTCAGCAAGACATTTAAGGGATTGGTCTTTTTGGGTTGAGGTGAAGATGTGCCCAGTACCACTGTGACCCTGTTCTCTGCCGCAAACTTGCACATGCTGTGACCTAAAAACCTCTTGTCACAGAGAAGAACAAGTGAAAAAAATGTTATTTTAAAATACTTTTATTGAGTATTGAAATCGAGCTTCCTGCTTTGGCAGAGATAATCTCAGGAAAAGGCATTATCATTGAAAAGGCTGGAAAGAGGGGGATCTCATAACACCTGGAAAAGCTGATTCTTGCTGTGTGGAAGCAAAGTGATACGAGGCAGTGGGGTGAATATTTGTAGGGTAGTGTAAAATAATCACAGATGTGCTGCCACAGATAGTGAAGGTATCACTGGAGAAGTTTAGGCATGTAGCAAGTTGTGTGTGTGCTTATTAAACTTAAAATATTATTACATGTGCATTTAAATGCTTGTAGCGAGTGAGACTCTTAGAAAGGAAAAAAAAACAACACAAAACCCAATCCTTCATGGATAACCCTTAAACTGTAAGATTTTCTTGTCATGAATAGTAAAGAACAGTTGTCATGTATAGATTGGTAGTAATAAAAGTCATTCTCAGCTTGACAAACTATATTTATTTGGCTGTAAATATAAGAGCAAAATTATTAAAAATCGTGGAAAGCTCATTGCAGTTAATGGAAAAATATTCACTTTATGGAACAGGATTAAACCTGTCCAAATATTACTGCTGGGTGACTACAAGACTGGATAACTCAATAACATTGAGTAAACATCCTTTACCACCATGTTCTTCACTTCAATTTTCTCTTTAATATTTTTCAGAAGATTTAGGAGCTCACTGAAAAAAATTATTTCCTGATCACCCTTGTCTAAAATCTTTTTGAGAAACAGTAGAGATTTGCAGATGAATTTGTTAGGTTTTGAGACTGAAGGGTTAAAAACCCCACAACCCAAACCCCGAATTTCTGGGTTCATCAGAAATGTCCTCCTGATCTCTGGGAGAGCCTGGCAGTCTGGAGGGACACCTGGATCAAAGAGGGGTTCTCCACCTTTCTGCTGACACTTGCCTGGATTTAAATCTTAATTTCTGTATTAGACCTTTAAGTCTCTGTTACAGGCTGTGTAGGAAACTTGGGTGTCATAGGAAGGAAACTCTGAAGAGTGGGGAAGTCCTGAGTCCTCCTTCCAAGCTGTGGAGCCCAACTGGGTGGATGTGCCTCACCACAGCCCTTTCTTCTGTAGGCTGGACCCAGGTATGAACATGGATGTAACGTCACGTTCAAACTTGCCCACTTTCTGGGCTCTGTTGTAACTTGGTAGTGGGAACTGTGAAGCTTTATACAGGGTGGCTCTTCAGGAGAGTCTTATGTTTCATTACCTCGTTCAGCAGTCTCGCATCCCTCCTGCTCTTATGGGGAAGGGACATGATGGCTGTGGTGAAGAAAGGGGAGTGATGTGATCACAGGAATCATTAGGATTTTTGCTTTGGTTGTGGAGTTAACTTCAGCCTGCGTAAATGACACCGAAGAACTCCCTGAGAATAAAGACTGGTCAATTGAGATGAAACCACAGTATTACGGGGTAATTAAATTATGAAGCAAGCTTTCAAAGCAGTGTTTGAAAGGGTCAACCACTTCTGCCTGCTCAGAATGTAATGGTCAGGTTTTCCGTTAAAGAAAATCCCAATCTGAATTAACATGTGCAAACAGCATGTTTTTTCAGAATCTGACTTGTTGGGCTTCTTTCAGTGTGTGAAATGGCTCATCTCTCTGAGCGGTGCTTCTCCACTGCCATCTCCAACCTGCATCCCACCCTATCCCGTACTAAGTCCACCCTCTGCATGTGCTAGTTGACCACACAAGAAGCCTCACCATATAGATGGCTGACATTGGATGAGATGGATCCATCCCTCTTCTGTTGGTGTTCGTACAGTAACGATGGTGGACAGTGGCAGAGTTAGAGAGCTGGGGAAGTTGTGTCTTGGAGGTGTATAAAGGGTGTGATGTGTGGACAACTGTGTGAATGCATTCAAGAGCATGCTTTGACTCCTGGAGAGCCGAAACTGAAACTTGGTGCGGTGTGAATAGACATGAGGCTTGCCCTCTGGCTCTGTCCTCTCACTGGGTGGTGGAGTTGCCATCCCGTGTTGAAGGATGTAGTATTTGCTTTCCAAGAGCCCTGGTGCCAGGGTCTTTCACTGACACACTCCTGGGAAGGAAATGGAGAAGCGAGAGGGACTTAGCCAGGCTGAATTCATTTTCGTAGAGGTTAATTTTCAAGAAGGAAGGCCCTGAACTCTCCTTTGGGCTCTTTTAATATTTGCAGAGCTTTATGAGGATGAAAGGCTGTGTAAGTGCTCGGTGTTACGGTTCACAGAGACAGCAGATGACATGCCACTACCCTACAGTGAACCAACGTGCCGCTGACAAGTCTATTACAAGGAAGGTCTGGCTGTGGCTTATTGCATTCAGCATCTTTTTACAAAGGGTAAAGTGTTTTAAAGAATTTTGTGGGAGAGCTGTGCCAAAATGGTCACACCAATTTCTTTGCTCTGCACCAAAGACAATGCTAGTGTCGAAGTAGCTGACCTCCTCCAAAGCAGTTGTTATTTAAGGCCAGCAATGGTAAAACCTGGCCTTACAATCAAATCCAATGTGGTATTTAGACTGCAAAACCCTTTGAGAAAGGTCCTCTGGATTAGGAAGAGCAAGACCCCGAGTGGTTTAAGCATTATAACTGCATGAGTGTGTATCAGAAATACAGAGGGTTGGTGCTGGGAATCCTGAAAGGCAAATTGACACATCTCAGGTTAGCAAAATATTAGATGTATTCCAGGGATTGGAAAGAACAATAATTAAATATGTGGCGAAACACTGACAGGTGAGAACTGGGTCCATCATGTCCTGGCAGGAGCAGGGGGAGAGGGGGATGGGTAATGCAGCCCACTGCAGCATTTGAATTGCTCCCTTGTCCTGGAGACTGGCTGGCTGGAGGTCGACTGGGCTGTTTTTTGCACTAAATTATATAAATTTATATTAAAAACTAAATTATATCA
>NW_009206278.1:0-5286 GCF_000690835.1 Fulmarus glacialis | reverse complement strand
CCCAGCCGAAACCAGGACAGGCGTGTTCATCGCAGGGGCAGAGGTGTTGGCATTTTAGAGTCAAAAACTGCAGAGAGATGTGCCGTACCGGTGTGGTCAGGCATGGCGAGGTTTGTAGGTAGAAGTAACACCGGTGAGATCCGTGGGTGTAGTTGGAAGAGTGGCACAAGCTTTTGGGCAGACGAACAAGCAAACCTACCAAAAATAGGACTGCCACGGCACGGGCTGCTTCTCATCATCCATTATCTTTGGGTGCATCGGTGAATCCTGTCCCTTCATCTCATGCTTTTGTAAATGCATATGGTAAGAGCTAAAGAAACAGAAGGGAGAAAATTCATAGAATAAAAAACAACTTAGCAACATGGAAAGATAGTACTAACCATGCAGAAGGTAATTACTATCACTGACAGCTTAAAAGGAAATAGCCAGTTATCCTTAGGGAAAGCTAGGATTTATAAGGGGCGCCTTAGGCTCACTTACTGTTTTTTATTGTCTTTGCATCTCATGATGATCCCAGCCAGAATTCCAAGGGCTACTGGGGGAACTAACAAACAAAGAAGCAAAAAAAAACCCCCAAAATTAAAAACAAATTTGGTATGTAATTTAAGTGAAATACTGCAGTTTGCTAAAAGACTGGCAGCAAAATTCTCTGCTCTGGGGCTGCCCATCACCACCCAGAGCTCCCTCTCAGCCAGAATAACGCAAACCCCCTCTTGTGTCTCTGAACACAGCACAGAAACCACTCCTAAGTCTGGTGCCATGCCGATCTTCTTAAGGGTGGGATCCTCATTTATTTAGTGCTTTGACAGACAGCCTCCTGTTTCTTTTGTATTTTAAACATACCATTTTGATCTCTTTTGCAACAAGGATGTTCCAAGCTTCACTAATCTCTTATCTTTCAATGTCTGCCATGGCCTTTTAAAGCAACTTTATCAATTAAAGAGTGACAGGACAGACAGCTTTTGGTTGGCTCCTTACCCTGGCTTCTTTGGCTTCTTTCATTTCATCCTCAGTTGATGTAACGTTTTATACTAAGACACAGACAATCCATCCAGTTGCTTGCAATGCTGCTGCATTACCCAACAGCACAGAACCCCTGAACCCTGACCAGAGACACTCAGTACTAGGGGGAGTGAAATGAATAAATCAAAATCACCAACTCCAAGTATTTAACAGCAAACAACAGCTTTGGGTTAGGAAAGTATATTTTCAATTTTAAACTACTTACCAATGCAAATAGGGATGAGGATACTTGCTAAAGAAGAAAATAATGAAATTAATGTTAAAAAAATGAAGGCAACAATGCTGATAATTAAACAGGGAAGTTCCTTAATCTATGCCCACGGAACAATATTATTCAAACCCAGATAACCATAACTGCTGAGAAGACAAAATGCTGTAAAACAATCTATCATTAACTACTACACACATCAATATGCTCTTCTTGAGTCCCTCACCCCACCGCTCTCCACCGACGGAGCTGAGGTCCGTAGCTCCAGGCTACCTCCACCCTCAGCAACGTCCAAATACAGCCAAGATAACGTCAGTGGTTTCTACTGAGATGCTCGGCTGCATGGAGGAAGATTTAAGCATCAAAAATCCGACCCTGTATCATGTCAGCTAAGAGTCACTCAGCTGGGAGCAGAGAGAAAAGGGGATTAGACGAGGGAACAAGCCTGTGTGAACCCCTTAGAAACTAGAAGATGGACCCGTCAAAAGAAATGAAGGCGGCACAGTGAGAGCAGAAATCCAACAGCACGAGGAGTCACAGGCACCCAATGTGGGTGCAATTATAGCAATTAAAATGACCCTGAGGCAGAAAGCCTCTCCTGAACTCTTACCTAGCCAGTAAGGATTCTCTGCTATCTTCTTTTCCAAGGGTCCAGTTTGGTTTGTCACTGCTGTAATGCTAACTATAGAGAGAAAAAAATAACCACTCAAAATTATGTTTTAGATAATTCTCCATTTACACATAATATATAAAATACTTCAGTGAGGAGTAAATGTAGCATGAGCAGGTGGCCTCTGACCTGTGCATCTGTGGCTAGGACAGCGAGAGCTGTGGAAGAGTCACACAGGGACCTCTTGGTGACACTACAAGCCTTACGGATAGAGGGGAGTCTGCTGTCCTTCTTGGCTTAATTGCCCGGGTGTTGTTGGACACTAGATATAAATCCATTCCGAGGTTTAGTCCATCAGCTTTGCAGTTTCTGATACGCTTCACACATTGTTTATTAAAATTCTGCCTGTTCCTCTTGAAGGGAAAAATGCGAGACTGTGCACGACTGTGCTCTCATTGTTCTTCAGCACAGCTTGGCACCCTGCAAAGCTGGCTAACCGTCACTGCTGTACGCAGATGCTGCTCCCCTGGAAACAAACCCTACGGGAACGCCTGCCCAGACTGGGGTCCTTCCCTTTCTGAGAGAAGGGAATTAGGACTACTTAACTGCACAGCAAGAAAAACTACTCGAGAACAGGACGATTACCCAGCAACGCTCACCCCTGCATTCGGGAGGAGACCCGCTCCAGGTGCCATCGACGCCATTCTCTGTTGTACAACGAAGAGTTTCATTTCCCACAAGCTGGAGCCCAGGGTCACACGTGTACATCACGACTGAGTTGTACATGAACTCCTCCGTACTGTTGCCGTTGTGCTTCCCATCAGGAATAGCTGGAGGCGGAGGACAAGAAATAGCTGGGGGAGAAAAAGAAAAGAGTTCAGGAGGTGACCCGTGGGATGCTCATCTCCGTGACGTGAAGAGAGGAAAACCCAAGGGCTGCTTGCATGCAGGCTCACATCGCACCAGTCGCAGGAGCAGGGGCTGAAATGGGAGCACTGGCCACCCTCACGGCACACAGTTACTTTTCGGTGCCTCCCAGCCTGCTGTCCTGCGCACACAGGGGCAGCGGCAGTCTGCGGGGACACCAAGGCCACCGGGGTGCTCATTTATGTCACCTTTCACATGCAGAAGGCACCAGCGACGCCGCTGGCTAGTCCCTGCTTTATCACACCAGCTGTCTCCTTTCCAGAGACACTTACCTGACTTCATTTGGTAAAATCAACACACGATTCAGTATTTCTCAGTTGGAATATTTGGTATTTCCAGGCAAGCGCTGGACAACTTCACCTACCCTGACAAGCTGGAAGTTGACTCCAGGCAACTTCAGCTCCGCTTAGTAAACACCGGATGAGAGGCGACGCTCCCTTTAACGTGTACCTGCAGGGGTAAAAGGCACATCAACAAATCAGTTTGTTGTCACCAACCAAGAACACATCACCCCACAGAGCTGCTGAGGACTCGGAGCCCCTTGTCCCAGCTTGCACACCAGTGACTCTGGCCAGGCGACTGGGATGCAGTGGGCAGCTGGCTTCATACTCACCCACGGTTACAAACTACATCTGCTTTTGCACCGAACAGATGATCATTTGTAATAACTTTGCCATGTTCTGGATTTGCTGGAACACCACAAGATTTCCCTAAAAAAGAATAAGATTATCCTTAGAACACTACAAGACGGGGAAAAAGCCCACAGACGTACTTTTCATGACAGTATGGCAATGTCATCAGGCATCTGATGGTATTTCATGCTAAACATCATTAAAAAAAGCTATCTTAAAATACAAATCAGTCGTGGCACTCAAAACACAGCGCTACAGATGCAGCTGTGGGAGGACGATGGAGAAAATGAAATGACATGGAGACACTCACTCTGACATAGCTCGGGAACTTCTGACCATGTTAAATTGTCAAGACAAGTGCTGGTGGGGAGCTGGTCTGTGGTATTCTCATAGCCTAGGCGACAAATATACTTCACCGTGATATCAACAGCATAAAAATTCTGCGTTTCATCTTCTTGTGATATTCTAGCGAAACGCACACGTGGCGGGCTGGGACAGCTACCTAGTGACAACGAAGACAACCAAAGTGTATAGTTACAAAGCAAAGATAACATTATTTTGCATTTAACTATGTATAAACATAAATCCAAGTGATAATGCACAAGCCTCCCTAAGAACATGGATACCATACATATTTTTAAGAAGGTGATTGGTAATTTATGTAATTCAAAAATCTCCCTAAATGACTATTTAATGGAAAAAGTTTTTAAATGTTAGAATTTGCTCTCTTTCAATCATTCACAAGCGCAGGGCTTACCTCCCTTGCCAATTCCACCGACGAAGCGTTTGAGGTGGGGAAGTGCAGCCGGTTCTCACTGTGGAGGTTTGCAAATCCCCAATGCCAAACCTTCCCCGTCTTGTGTCAGCAGTCCTTTCTGCCAGCGCTTCGCCACTACAGCTCTTCCCCTCTTTCCTGTGCTTCCCCAAGCTATTGATCTACTTTTATTAACACACAAGCGCCAGCACATGGCTCCAACAGACTAAGCATAGCTAGGAAAAAGGGGCAGTAAGAGATTCTCTGACAAGCAGCTTCATCGTGTGTCACTTCAGATGAGGAAACCCTTGAAACAGTGATTGCTAAAGCAGTGAATGTTTTCACAAGCAGCGTGCATCTCTAAGCAACTCGTTTCAGAGAAAGTGAAATACTTACGACCACAAAACTCGGGGAGACTGGACCACTGGGAGTTTGCAAGGCACTGTATTGTATCTGACAGCAAGGGGCGTTTAACGTAACCTGTGAGGCATCTGTACGTTACTTTGGAGCCGATGCTGAAGCTTCCCTGATGTTTAGTGTTCTCTGGGGGCTCCGCGTGGCTTGTATTTGGCAAGGGCCCACAGTCACCTGTAGCAAAATAAACCCGGATTTAATGGGGCTGCTGCTGCTGCCTTTGTTAGCTCCCTGGGCAGGGCAGAGCACAGATGCAGACACAAAGTCCGCAGGAGAGCACGGCACATGCACCCATGACACGCACACAGCATAGCAGAGCATGCGTGGAGCACATGGAGTACATGTACAGAGCACACACACACGCATGGAACACACACGCATGGAGCGCACACACACATGGAGCGCACACACACATGGAGCACACACACACATGGAGCGCACACACGCATGTGGAGCACACGGAGCACATGTACAGAGCATACACAGGCATGGAGCACACACACGCATGGAGCCCACACACACGCTTGGAGCACACACGCGAGAAGCCCACACACACGCGTGCAGCACGCACACGCGAGGAGCCCACACACACGCGAGGAGCACACACACGCGAGGAGCACACACGCGTGAGGAGCACACGCGCGTGGAGCACAGGCCCAGGGTGACAGGGCTCACCGCACGCCCCCCCATCGCCCCCATCCCTCCCCGTGGGCTCACC
>NW_009206277.1:10773-11007 GCF_000690835.1 Fulmarus glacialis | reverse complement strand
GCCCGTCCCCGGCCGCAGGCTCGGGGCACCTCGGGGAGCAGCATGCGATACCGCAGGGGGTCTCGGGGCCACGGCTCTGTGTGCGAAATGGAGGCAGCTGCCTTTGACACCAATGCAGGGTCCATCCCCAGAAGCTCCTGGAGCACCCCTGGGACACAGCCTCGGGGACAGCTGAGCCCTCGGCCGGGCTTGGCTGCCACCCGCTCACCCAAAGCGCCCCTCCCACCGCCCCCC
>NW_009206277.1:10322-10553 GCF_000690835.1 Fulmarus glacialis | reverse complement strand
CTCTCACTGTCGCCTCGAAGCCTGGCAGGCATAGAGCGGGACCCACGCTCTCCGCACTCATCCCCTATACCCCAAAGGGAAGACGGGCATCCCTGTCATCTCCTGCACTGCCTCCATGCTCCCTGGGTGGCACCTTGTCCCAGTGATGCCACCACGTCTGGGGTCCCCCCTCCCCACTGCTGCATCTCCCAAGCAGCTCTGCAGGAAGGTTGCAGGTTGTGTCTTGGTGGC
>NW_009206277.1:9616-10144 GCF_000690835.1 Fulmarus glacialis | reverse complement strand
GTAGACCCCCAGGTTTTGTTGTGTTTGAACCATTCCATGGTTAGGAAACCAAGGGGTCCTGTCCTGGGAGACCAGGAGCATCATGGTGCAGTGGGCACCTGGGGGGACCGGTGCCCATGGTGGGCACAGGAGAGGGGGAAAACCCAGGAACAATGGGGCAGCTGGCATGTGGCACCCCTGGTACCTCCCGCATCTCTCCCTCTTCGGGGAAGCATCCTGGGCCTGATCCTACTCCGTGATGTGGCATCCACCCTATGCCACACCACTCCACAATGCTCTCTGACCCCGGGTAGGAGCACCCCAATGCCCTGAGCTGACCACGTCCAGGGGCCACCTGCATCAGAGGTCCCCTGGGCGAGCAGTGGAGCCGTGCTCTCCCCTTCCCTCGCCCGGTGGGGACCAGTGCAGCATGGGGCTCCCTGTGCCTTGGGACCTGGCCGTGATCTTCTTGGCAAATTGCTCACAGGCAAGTTGTGGAGGGACATGGCCCCACTCATACCAGAAGATGGCCCCCAATCTGGGGGCAGC
>NW_009206277.1:9133-9490 GCF_000690835.1 Fulmarus glacialis | reverse complement strand
GGGTCAAAAACAGGCGAGCGGGCCAAACATCCAAGCCAACGCAACCAAGATGGAGGCTAGCAGGTCCAAGGTCCAGCTATTGTAGGAGGCCTGTGGTGGAGCGAGCTTTGTCGTGATGTTGGGCAGACCTGCTGGTTGCTCTGCAGGGTGAGCGGTCCCACTCTGGGGGCAGCTGCATCTGCGAGGCAGCTATGGGCAGCAATGCCCTGCTGACCAGGAGCCTGTTGCAGTCTTCTGCCTGCCATGGGGTGACGTGGCTGGGGTCCCAGGACACGTTCCCCAGGAAACCAGGCTAGTTGGGTCAAGAACAGGCTAGAGGGGCCAACATCCAAGACAACGCAACCCAGATGGAGGCGA
>NW_009206277.1:4424-9031 GCF_000690835.1 Fulmarus glacialis | reverse complement strand
TGCTGCCACCAGCTCATGTCACAACCTGCCATTTGGTGCCCTCCTCTTCCACGCAGCAGCCCTGGCTCAGAGACCCCAATGCCCTCCTGCTGTGGAAGGCCCCACGAGTACATAGCATGCTGGGACACGTTGCCTGGGGTCCTTGTAAAGATGAGAAAGCAGCGAGGCGCTCTGTTTCATGATGCTCGGCAGAGCCGCGGGCCCACACCAGGTCTCAGATGGGCAAGGCTTGAGAGCCCATGGGGCTGGAAGGCCAGGCTGACCCCAGCCTCATGGGCTCTCCTGGCTAGCGAGCGAAAGACGCAAACCTGGTGGCCTTGCTTCTTTCCTTTTCGTTGTCGGGAGTTTTAAAAATGGATTCTGCTCTGCAGCCCTGCAGAATGGTCCCTCAGGAGTGCCAGAGAGACAGGCTGGCACCATGGAGCCAAGACAGCCCTGGGAAGCTACCACCCCACTCTGAACGTCCTAGCGCCCACCATCACCCGAGCTGCACAGCCTCTCCGCGGCACATCATCCCCACCGCCCCAGGAGGAGATGCATGTGTTCCCCATAGGCAGCTCCTGCAACTCGAATAGCACTCGCAGAGCTGACGTACTGCCATCCATCGCAGCCACCCACGATACTGCAACCCCACAGAAGCCATGTGAGACGCATAAACCACACAGACACCTTCCGAGCCGGCACATTTCGTACAGACACGTAACGAGGTGCACAGGTCCCTTAGCCCCCCCACTGCAGCCGTCATCAGCGCCCGCAGAGTCACACTGCCAGCCCGCGGGCGTCCCCCCCAGGCACAGCATGACACACGTCCCACGTCACCGCCAAGCAAGGGCCCGGTGCTGCGAGGCGATGCTCGCCCTGCAGCCATGGGGATGGTGCCAGAGCTGGTCGAGAACCGAGGGGGTTCATGGAAAAGGTCACCTTTTCAGTGAAGGATCAGCCGTCCCAAAGCCAAATGCTTCTTGGCTGAAAAAGAACGTAATTTTTGGCCCAAAAGAACTAAAAGTAGGTCAAAGACAACTGATTTTTTTTTTTAAAGGAAAGTTGACGTTTTCTACAGCAAGATTGCATTTAGCTGGAATCCTAATTTTTAATTGAAAAAAAAAACCCAAACCCAAATCCCAAAGTTCTTCCAGAAAATCTTCCACCAGCCAGGGACTACCATATGAGCCCAGATTAGGTTGAAGTCATTTTTAAAGACATATTAAGTTCTTGTCTATATTTTCTTCCTGGTTGTCATTTAAAGTTTTTGGTGCCTTCACTTCACTTCCATACCTTAACATGTTTGAGTCTCTTCTACGGTTAATATTGATTAATTTCTTGGCTTTATAATGTTTGGTTTGGGGATATTTGCACCATCCCTGTAACATAATTTACCCTAAATTTCTGATATGTGCTTCTAGCATTAGTTCTACTTTAACATAGTTTTGATATGACAGTTTTCTTGCTTTTTTTTCTTTTCTTTTTTTTTTTTAATTTTTATTATTAAAAATCGCATGCATGAACTCTACACAAAAAAAGTAAATGAGAATGTTACCCTGTGATAACTCTGTGATTGGAGGAGATATGCTTTCAAATCAAAAGCCATGCTCTTGTATTTTAATTTTTCTGGCCAGATTCCCCACTTCGCTTGGTTATTTTAGCGTTTCCCATCCCCGGAGCTGTGCAGAGAGGCCAGAACGCCCCAGCCTACCCTGCTAGACCTCCAGATTTCGACCGCAGCGGCCACACGTACACGTGCACCGAGGCACACGCACACACACGTGCACACACCGTTTTTTCCCCCACTTGCGTCAGGCAGGATATTTAACAAAGGACCTTTCTTCTGCCCGTTCCTTTTTGTATCTCAAGTTCCTCCTTCTTCTCCACCAGTGAGTCACCCAGCCTCTCCCCTTTCCCAGTCGCCTCTCCTCCCTGCGGGAATCAAGACCTGTCCTGCGAGCCCACGCCTCCCGGCCATTTTGCTGTGGAAAGGAAAGATTGCATTTAGCTGGAATCCTAATTTTTCACAAGGAGGGGGCAGCTGCACCCATTTTTGGGAGAGAGGGGCGTTTTTTGGTGGACTGATGAATAGCCACTAAAAGCTCCCCCCCGGGCGGCAGAGCGACTTCAGGATCGCCTCGGCCGTTCTCTGTGCAAACAGGCGACGGCCGAGGTGTTGCCACTTAGCAAAGCAAGGCCACGGCAAGGAATTTCTCAGAGGCTCCATTTTGATATTAGCTAGTCCCCTAAATGAAAGAACGATCCCATGAGACGCTCCTGGGTGTCAGCACGTCCCCGGCACGTGTACCGGAGAGACAGGAGCATGCTGGCTCCCGCCCCTGCCCCAGCAGCTCCCACCGAGGGGTCCCGGTGAAGCACAAAACTGGGCAGAGCGGGGCAGCCCTGAGGATCCCACGCAACGCCCGGGGGGACCCCAGACCTCCCCGTGGCAGGAGGCAGGGTGGAGACAGGGTGTAGAGCCATGCAGGGTAGCCACAGTGCCAGAGCCGCCAGCAGCACCGCGCGGGGCACAGTCACCACTGACCAACGCAGGACGGGTAAAATCCCATCACCGAGGAGCCCCCCGGGAGCCCAGCAAAATGGCAGCCCTCCTGGGTAGTGTAGTGCAAGGGCCGGGCAAACGTCACTGGAGAGGGTCCGTGCTGCAGCACACGAGACCCACCGAGACCCTCTCCTGCCCCGGCACCGATTTAGGTCCCCAGACAGCAGCGCAAGATGCTCAGTGCCACCCGCTCGCAGCAGGGCTGGTCAGGGCTTCCAGTTGAGGGTTTGGAGTTAGGAGAGTGGAACTGGGAGAGGAAGGGAGTAAGGAAGGAGGAAGGGAGAAAATAACTGCCCAGTTGTAAATCCCTGCCTGGGGAGAAAGGACCTTTTTTTTCTTGCCCGTTGAAGGGTGTTTCTGCTCTCCCCATTTGCTTGCTGGTGGGACTGTGGCTGAGGACGTCTCTCCCAGGGAGCGTTTGCCAAACCCCCCATCCGCAAGGAGCGCAGAACCCCAAATCCATGCCACATCCCCAACACAGGCTGTATTTTCCACATTAGCAATTGACGCTACATTTTATCGCAAATCAACCACACCGCACATCTCCTCACCTGCATGAAAGGGTAGTCAAAGCAGAGTTGTTCAAGCAAGGAGGTGAAACGCCCTGGCCTCGAAGCACAGCTTGATCTGGCAACAGAGAGATGCCGAAACCCGCCAGACCCTCCAAACACAGGTTCAGCCGTGGGCTGGGCTGATGAGTCACAGGCTTTGCCTTGTAGCTCTCCCAGAGCAGAGAGGGGCTCGCTCAGCAGGTGACGCGGCTGCCACGCTCTGCAGAAGCTGCGCCGCGCTCCTGGGCGTCCTCCCTGCCCAGCTGTAGGGTGCTTGGAGAGCGTCTGCAACGACCTCTGCACAAGCTTGGATTGCATTGGGAAGGGGACATCAGCCAGCAGCAGGTTTTGGGCCGTTGCATCACCCCCAAGAGATATCCTGTAGGGACACATGAGATGTAGGTAGAGGCAGGGGCAAGTGCCAGGACTGCCTAACATTTCTTTCTCCTTGTCTGTGTATTTGTGTGTTGCAGCAATATCATCCCACCGACATCACCGGCCAGCTCAACCTCTCCGACCCCTCAGTCAGCACTGTGGTGTGACCTTCTCCCTGAGGGCCATCAGTCCTTGCCCAACGCAGTAGGAAGGCACAGCCAGGACTGCCTTTCAAGGGACACTGATGGGTTCTTCTGGGTGAGATGGGAGGAAAGCATCCTTCATCCATACACAGTGACTTCATTGTATATCTCCCTCCCTTCCTAGGCCTGCTGCCATGCTCATGCCCCAAAATGCACAGCAGAACCAGGACATGGTTTGGACTTCACTGTACAAAGATAATCGCTTCCAACCAGTGCTGTTGATAATCAGTATTGCCACTGACTGGCTATGTGCAAGGGGAAAGGACTTTGAAAGGCACATGCTGCCTGCTCTCCCACGGTAGCGGGGAAGAGCTAGTGCCAGACTACAAACATGTGCTTCACTTTGCAGGCTTCAGGCTTCTCAGCACACGCACGGCCCCTCAGACATGTGCTCCATGTCTCCCACTACCCCAGAGGGCTCCAGTGTGACGTTCTCGCGGTCCCGAGCGGCTGGAGCAGCCGGCACAGTTCGGCAAGTTGGGCATGTGTTCCTGCTGTGCCGAGTGGCCCCCGCCTCCGCAGCAGGGGCTGGAAGATGTGTGCTCTTCTCCTCGCAGAGGATGAACCCCCTGTTCCTCCCTCCCATCAGCCCGTGGCTATGACTTGGCTCCTGTACGTGGCTGTTTGCAGCAGGAGTGCTCCCAGCCCTGCAGCCCACGCTCCTGTGCTAAACGTGGTACTCTGGAGCTCATAACATGCTGTAAGCCAAGATCCCGGCTCCCCACCTCTCCTACACAGAAGACATCCCCAGGACCTGGCCATGGCCAGCATGTAGCTCTCATACCATGGCTTTCCTGGCCAGAAACATCTCCATGGCGAATGGCTCTGGATGGTTGCATTGACTTCTAGCCAAGCTCCGCACTGCCTCAGCACCAGCAATGCAAGGAGAGATGCTGCTGGCTGGTCGTGGCTTGCTGTGTGCTGCGGTGTCTG
>NW_009206277.1:327-4364 GCF_000690835.1 Fulmarus glacialis | reverse complement strand
CCCTGCAGGTCAAGCTTGCCAGCAGCTCCCACGGCAGCCCTGAAGCCCCAGCTCATGTGGCTGCATCTGCCTGAACCTGGAGATGTGGAAACCGGATCCCGGTTGAGGAGAAGGGAACCAAACGAGACAGGCTGACGCCGTTCCTCCCCACACCTTCCTCCCCTCAAGCATACGTGCCTATGTGCCAGCATCCCTGAGCACCCTCCCTGTGGGCGCTGTGAGTGGGTGCGGAGACACCAGCATCGGGGAAGCATCTGGCACCAGCCAGGCTGGTGATGAGCAGCTACAGCACGCGCATGGGCAACATCGCATCCCGCCTCCTGCGAAGGCAGAAGACCCCCTGCAACGTGGTACCCAGCGGCACGAACTGCCTTCTCCTTGCCCCAGCCGAGCAGATGGGGCTTCTCCCTGAGGGTCGGCAGCCTTTGCTGGATTTTCAGACGGCAGCTGAGGTCTTGTGAGCATCGTCCCACTGACTGCAGTGGCTCCATCAAGTTCATCTTGCTCCAGCTGAGAAATTGGACCCATTCTACTTTGTACGTCAATGTAACATTAATACCAAGTTTTTGCAAGAGCTCAGTAAAGTCTAGACTGGATCATGAAGTGGTTTATTCCAGTGCCATGTGCCTCTTTCCGTCTCTGCCTTCTGGCAAAGCTGGCAGGGAGCCCCGTGCTGAATCAGAGCCTCACCCAGCACTGCTGCAGGGTTTGCAAACAGTAAAAGGTTGAGGGACAGGGAGGGACGGAGAAGCCAGCAGGGAGAAAGGCCAGGAGCTGCAGGGAAGACCGGGAGGGAAGGGACATCACCATTCCGGGATGCCAGGCTGATGGACAGCCTGAACAGCCAGTGTGGGGGGACAGGCCTGGCAGCGGGGGACCGGGGACAGTCTGAAACTGTCCAAATGCCAACACCATGCCAGCCGGCTCTCACCCGCCTCCATCCAGGGGAGAACAGTCCCCAGCCACTGCTGGGCTCCCCAGTTCCTGGGAGCCAGCGTGGGGCACCGCCAGTGGGGCTGGCCTTTGGGAACAGAGGACCGACTGTAGGGGTGAAGGCATCTGGAGAAGACCCCGCACATCAGCCCATCTGGAGGGAGGTGCCCCGAGGGATTTGCAAAACAGAGAGGCAGCTCCCCTGGGCCGAACTGAAGCAACATCACTCATTCACAGCATGTTTCCCATGTGCTGAGACCACCAGCCCAACCTCCATGGGGGTCTCAGCCTCAGGACGATCTGGGAGGAGGAGCAGGGCCATGCAGGATGACAAGCGAGGTCCTAGCTCCAAATGGATCTAGGGAAGGACTGAGTGCTGTCAATAGAGAGGGTCTGGGAGAGCTGGGATTGCTCCTGGGAAAGGCGCCGTGCAAAGGGGCTGATCCTGGCAGAGGTTCTGCAGCCGTGCTGGGTGCAGGGCTGGTAGCACTGGAGGAGCTGCTGCTTTCACCAGCTCCCCACAGCCCTCCCCCCCTCCCTGGGGAGACGCACCGCAGGAAGAGCTGAGCGGGAATCGAGCAGTGTGGCAGCACACTGGGTTGGTTTCTCTCTTGCAAACAAAAATGGGAGCAAGCCACAACTGAGATGACATTTGGTTTATTCTCTGCATGATTTATTTAGCCCTTGCCAAGAGCTTGCCAAAGGATGCATTGACCCCTGCCACATCCCTGGCTTGTCCCTCAGCTCTTGCATGGGCAAGAGATTGAGTGAACAGGGGGAGGCTGGTGGCCACAGTCATCTCATTGTGGCTCTTATCGCCTTGCAATGGGTAAGAACTCATGCCAGAAAGGTCTGTTGCTCCTCCTTGAGAGATGCTTTTGTCCCCCCAGCTTGTGCTTTCCACTGGAGCACAGCTCCAGCTCCTTCCAGGCCTTCCCCCCAGTACACTCACTAAGCATTTCCATACAATGCGGGGGAGAAGGGGAGAAGTGTTTCCGCAGGGAAGGGCAGGAGGCGGCAGGGCAGGGAGATGCAGGGAGCAGGGCCGGCCCCAGCCCCTTTTTGTAGGTGATGGGAGGTGAGGCAGCAGCAAGGACTGCAGGCTCTGTTCTCTAACCCACATGGGCTTTTTTGTCCCCACTCCCATCACTGAGCTAACCCTAGTCCTTGGCCTTGGATGAGCTTTAGCCTAGGGGAAAAGCTATTGGGGAGGAACCAGTGTGCAGCCTCACCCACCCTTTGGCAGCCCCTTTGCCAAACCACATCAATGGGAGCTTGAGGATTTGCCTGTTTCCAACCCTCGCCCTAAACCTCAGCCTCACCCTAGATCTTGGTTGTTGGCTGAGCCTTCTCAGCACCAGCAGCCCTGTCTCAAGGAAAAAAAACTATCAAAAGAAACATTTTGCAACCTGCCCCTCCTTAGGCAGCACACGGAGGGGTCTGGGGCTTTCTGAAAGTCCCGTGGAGGCTCTGGAGTGCCCCAAAAGTACCCAGAGATCTTCAGGTACACCAAAAGGCACATGGAGAGCTTTGGGGCACACCAAAAGGCAAACCACTGCCTGTCAGGCCATAGAAAGCCAAACAGATGGCATGCGGATGCACAAAAAGGCAAGCTAAGGGGTCTTGAGGGCACGGAAAGGCAGGCTGCGGGTCACTGCATGGCAGATGGGGAGTGCTGGGGGCACCAAAAGGCCCAAGGAGGGCTTTGGGGCAAACTGAAAGGCACGCAGAGGCTCCTGGGCTGCACCGAAAGGCACACAGAGCAATATGATGTGTCCTGAGATGCACACAGGGGCTCGTGCCGAAAGGCACACGGTGCACCCTGAAATGCACGCTGAGGCCCCTGGGCAGCAGAAGGGGCAGGACAGGGTAAGCTGGAGGAGAAGGATCACCTGCCCCCCCCGGGAAGGGGATGTGCAGGTCTGAGGGTGGCCTGGGGAGTCTCCCGAAACACAGAGAGCAGCTGCGGTCAGACCGTGCCCTGCAGGGGGGCTGAGCTGGAGGCTGCTCCCCCCGGCAGCAGGGCAGAGGGAGCTTGGTATCGTCTCGGGGGACTCTGGGAGGAGGAAGAAAAGTGATTTCCAGGAACAGAGCATCCTCTTACTGGTCCACAGAGAAATGTTTGCAACAGCGGGGTGCAGAGACCTGGAGAAGGGCATGGACCACAGCCTGTCTGGGGCAAAAGCCTGGTCGCCCTGTCTCAGCAGCCTCTGCAGATGCGGGGTCTCCTCCAGAAGTGGGATTCCCTGCGCAGGTTGTGGTAAACGACTATGATGGAGCCCATGAAGGTGCAGAAGAAGATGCTGGCCATGAAGGAGAACGGTCCAATGACCAAAAAGGCGATGTAGTGCTGCGCGGATAGTGAGGTCTCCTGGCATTGCCTGAAGGACTCATTCCTGAAGGACATGATCGGATACTTGTACAGCTGCTCCGGGACTCTGCACAGGAGCAAACTCTCCTCTGGAAGAGAAAAGCAGTGCTGATGGGCACACTGGGCAGCTGGGACAAGGCAGGTGTCAAGGACAGAGGGGATGGCAGGTCTGTATGTAACAGATGCAGGGCAGGAGGACAGGGGCCAGGTTGACCAAGATACCCAAGGGCAGGGGACAAACAAGGGGAGCAGTGAGGGTTCAGGGCCCATCTACGTCCTGCACCCTGGGGAGTGGGACAGGATGGGGAGGTGGGTGCAGTGCTGGAGAGGGCACTGGAAAATGGGTTTGGGGCAGGATAGGATGGGGCAGGACGGTAGCTGGGGCAGGCAAAGTGGTGGGCCTGGTTACCAGGAGACAGACGTGGGGAGCAGTGAGAAGCCAGCCTGGAGATGCCACAGAAGGTCCCAGCCAGCACGAGTGACAGGCGCGCACCCAAGCTGGAAGCAAGCAGGAGTGGGTGGCAGCAGAGGGAGAAACTTCGCTGGCAGAGCTGTCTCTCACCGAGGTTCATGGGGGAAGAAATGCAGGATCAGACCCATGTTCATGAAGTCTCTGGGGAAGAGGCTGAAGGCCCTGAGTCCTGGCTGAGTCAGCAGTGATGTCCACCCTGACACACAGGCTCATCTTGCCCCCTCAGGTGCCCATTGCCCAGCTCGCCTTGCCCTCACCGTG
>NW_009206277.1:0-217 GCF_000690835.1 Fulmarus glacialis | reverse complement strand
CCCAAGCAAACACAGGAGCTGCCATGGCCGGGAGACGCAAGCCCATGGCCAGCTGGCAGCCAGGGTGCTGGGTCCTGCCTCAGCCCCGATGGGGTGACCAGCCAGCATGGAGCGGGTGGGGGGCTTGGGGACACGGTCCTCCGGGCACTCACCTCGCACTTTTTCCCTGTTGTGGCTGAGCCAGTGCCAGAGGGGCAGGATGTCGCAGCTGCACACC
>NW_009206276.1:6180-6542 GCF_000690835.1 Fulmarus glacialis | reverse complement strand
AGAGGCTGGAGAGGGGGTGGCGTCTCGTGGCGCTGACCCTGGCATGCTCCTGTCTGGTGCCAAGCATCTGTCTGGTGTCTCGGGGAGCTGCTCAGACCCGCTGGAAATGAGTGGGGATCTGCCACATCTCTCTGTGTTTTGCTGGCCCCGCGCAGTGCACGCCTCCCCCGGCCCTTCCCCACCCCAGCCACCGCTGCTGCCGTGTGCCAGGGCTCGGCCCCCCACACTTGGGGCTGGGAGGTGACTGCGGTCCTGATCCCGGTCCTGGCCCTGGTCCCAATGCTGTCGAGCAGCAGTGGGTCAGTAAAGGTCATAGGTGGCAGGGAGTGGGTTGGGCTACCCTGCATGTGCCGCTGGGCTGT
>NW_009206276.1:2252-6115 GCF_000690835.1 Fulmarus glacialis | reverse complement strand
TGATGCGAGGGAAGGGACATGATGTGGCTGCTCAGTGCAGCTGGGGGGTCCCCCAAGACCGGTCCCACCACCCCGTGGCATTAGGAGCTGGGGCTGGTGGTGGAGGGTGCAGCACCCGGGGGGTTCCTGGGGTGAGCTCCTGCCTGGGGCTGGTGCTGCCTGCGCAGCGGGGACAGGGACAGGACAGCACATACCCAGCAGTGCTGTATGCAAACTGAGCTGCGGGAAGGTGGCAACAGAAGACTTGATTTTTCTTCCTCCTGCCTGGCTGGTGCTCCCCAGAGGAGGAGATGTAAGGCAGGAGGGAGCTGGGGGGCTTTGTTGCTCTCCTCTCAGCCGAGGAGATACCCACTGCCAGCAGTGACTGGTGCGCGGGAGGGAGAACTGAGTCATGACAAACCTCTCCCAAGGTCCAGCCGTTAATGGTGGGAAGCCGTTCACCCCTGCCAGGCTCAGAGACCCTCCTCAGCACCCAGTGGCTCAATGCCCATCCGGGCCCCCCGTGCAGCACGTGTTGGTCAAACAAGGGTGGGGGGCTGGCAGGGCTCTCCAGGGAGGCGTGAGGATGGGGACGTGCAGGGGGACATCAGCAATCTTGCACTTTAAAGCAATATCCTTTTTGTTATTTCCACTGTGGGGCTGCTCCTGACACTTTTGCAGCCGGAGAGGCTGATCCTGGGCTGCCTGGTGCTAAGGCAGCTGTTCTGAGCCACTTCGTGCTGGCTCAGGATCCAGCCCATAGCAAAACCTTGGCCGTTGGTGTCTCTGAGATGGGGCTGGTGTGCCGGCTCCCCAGGGAGCCGCGTCTCTGTAATCATTAGCCAGTTAGTGCTCGTTTGTCAGAGAAGGGCACCTTTGCTTGAAAGATCGAGGGTCGGTTCCCGGCTCCAAGCTTTGACCCAGGAGCAGCAGGGCTGAGGCTTCTCCAAACACCTTGCCTCGGTGGCTCTGCCAAAATGCAGCCTGATGATTTTTTTGGAGACGGGGTTATTTATGGGCTGGTGCAGCAGCAGCTAAGGGAAGTCCAATGTTCCCTGTCTCAATCGTTAGTGGCCTTGCAGTGCTCTCTGTGTGATGGAGATGCCCTAACGATAGCTCTGCCCTTTAATGACTTTGTGCCAGAGTGATGGAAAATCACGGAGGTACCACGGGGAGGCAGAAAGGGCCATCCCAGCCCCCGGCCGGGGAGCTGGGGGACGAGACGAGGAAAAGAGCTGCAGTTTGTGGTGACTGACCTCCGCGGAGGCTCTGCTGCCGAGGCAAGAGGCTCCTTGGTGGCAGCAAGGGGACATCAGCAGTCGCAAGGTGGGGATGGCCTTTAGGAGCGTGCGCAGCTCCTGGGAAGCAGCGTCCGTTCGCCAGGCTCACCGAGGTGAGGAGGGGACAGACCGTGGGGCTCCCACGCCTCCGAAATCCCATCCGCCTCTCCCTGCCGATGGTGCCAGGATCATCACCGAGCTAAAACTCTTATCTAATGAGACCTGAAGGACTTGGCCTGTAACGTCTTGTTTTAACGACGAGCAAACATCTTGAAAGAGAAAAGGTAGGAGCGAACAAACAGTCTGCGCCTCCTCCCGGCATGTCTAAGTGGGGGGGAACCCCCGAGCATCACTAGGACGAGGCACTGTGCTCTTGGCATCGCTGGGGGAAATTTGAAAGCCTATCTGAAGCGCTATTGTTTCCTGTACTGTCTATTTTGCTGCTCGGTTTCCAACTCGTTCCTTTATCTCTCGGAACAGTTTCCCATCTGAGCTCACTTCCACAGCACCCCGCATCTCGCCCCGGAGCCCGCCTGGAGACATGTCCAGCGTGCATCCCATCGGCCGCGGGAAACGGCCTCGGCAGACAGCGGCATGTCCCTGCGCTGCTCCTTGAATCCAGTGCCCAGAGAGCAGCTCGGACCTCTGGATGGAAATAACCATCCTTGCATGGCTGTTTCTGGGACAGGAGCGCAGATTGTCACTGTTTCCAGTCCAAACTCCTCTTTTCGACCACCTGTAGCTGCAGGTCGTGCCGATTAACTCCCCCGGGGCTCGCGTCTTGCTGAAGTTTCTGCCCATCAGCAAAAAATGTGCGGTGTGTCACAGGGCTATTTTAAAGCGGGCCTCAGAAAAATAGTAATGCCTTTGGTCCTTCACCCTTTAAATGGGCAGCAAGCTGTGGGATAGGCCAGTATATTGTGTGCTTAGGAGGGGGAAAAAAAAAATATAATTAATTGGCTGAGCATGGCTACATCAGCGTGGGCTGCAGTCGGTGCTCGGGGGCACCCAGGCCCCCGACTTGGCCCCATGTTGGCACAGGCGACCTCGGCGCTGGCTGCAGCGGGAACCGGTGCTGCTTTGCACATGCCTCTGCACACGCGTGCTTTGAAAATAAAGCCCTGAAACAGATTTCAGGAACAAATGTGGTTTGAACCTGGGCCAGGAACCAGGACCTGCAAATCTGCGTCTTGCACTGACTTCCCTTCGGGCTACGGATCTCCTGGCTGCCCTCGCTGCGGAGCGGGGAGGTGTTTGGGAGGGCTGGGGGCTGGTAGGGCTGCCGCGGGGCATCGGCCGCTGGGCAAGGGGGGGCCGGTAGTTGATTTTAATTCAGACCTTAAAGAAATCTGCCCGAGCCCTTTGGCTCCAGGTGGTTTCGGTGGAGATGCAGCATCCGAAATATCCGGAGGCTGGCGTGCGGGATCGGTGGGCTTGTCCGGAGGAATTTGGGGAACAGAACCGCCCGGGCGTTTAAGGCAAAAATATAAGGAATGGGGCATGTGCGTAGCGAGCCTGCCCTTGCCTCGCAGCTGGGGAACCGGCGGAGGTTTGGGCAAGGCGTGCAGCCTGGCACGCGTGGGCCCCCACGCCAGGAGGGCACCGGGGTGGCTTTGCGTGCGGGATCGGTGGGCTTGTCCGGAGGAATTTGGGGAACAGAACCGCCCGGGCGTTTAAGGCAAAAATATAAGGAATGGGGCATGTGCGTAGCGAGCCTGCCCTTGCCTCGCAGCTGGGGAACCGGCGGAGGTTTGGGCAAGGCGTGCAGCCTGGCACGCGTGGGCCCCCACGCCAGGAGGGCACCGGGGTGGCTTTGGGGTCCGCAGCAAAGGGTGAGCAGGCTTGCTGGGTCAGCGCCTCTGCCCACGTGTGACGTGGGGACGCTTGTGACTCGGGCTGTGCTGCGCTTCCTTCCCCGTGCTGCAAGTCTCGGAGGCCGGCCCCGAGTTTCCCAGCCCCGTCCCATGCTTGAACTGTCATGGTCTCGCTCCCGTGACCGTGAGGTTTCGGCTGGCCCCGAACCCGCTGTGTTAGGGCTGGATGGATGGAGGAAAACCTGACTGTGTGCTGGAAAAATAGCTTCCACCCGGCGTGGCTGCTCCCATCGTTCCCAACTGTGTTTGGCAATCTTGGCCACCAAAAACCTGGGCAATGAGGGTAAAAGCTCACCGCTGCATTGCCCCCTCCACGTGGGTGAGGTTAACAAGTCCAGCCTGTCCCAAGGCACGTGCCCCCTTCCCATGCAACGTCCCCCTTCCCACGCCGTGCCCCGGTTTGGGGGCAGCGTGACGGGGTCAGGTCGGTCCTAAATCAATCCTAAAAATGTCTCACCTTGGGGCACCCTTTAGCAGGAATTTGGGGTTGGAGGTGCAGCGCTGTGTCTGGGTTTCACTGCTCAATCTTGCTTCCCCAGCTGGTAAGGAGCATTGCGTGCCTCAGTTTCCCCCAGGAGTGCCTGGGAAGCTGCCGTCAGAGGTTGGTGAGGCTTTACACCGAGTGTGTGCCTCAGTTTCCCCCCTCTCCTGCCCCTCCTTCACCAGCCCCAGCTGCACTGCCCTACACCATGCACGCACCATGGGCAAAGCTCTTCCTTAGGCAGGGCAA